>NC_051122.1:7115303-7214610 GCF_014839805.1 Manduca sexta
CTTTATAAGATTAGTATAATAAAATGGCTTATAGGAACCATGGAAAGAAAAATTCTTAGTAAAATGTAGGTGTAATTAATGCGGCACTTCATCCCATCCCCTTAGGGATATAGTCTTTATAGTGTATTCTCTTACAATAACTACTTTATGTGAAACAAGGGAATATACCTCGAAGATGAAGCTAGAAATAGATAATTATTAAAGGTCGTGTAAATCCTCATTATAGTAGTAACTGGAATTTGCTAATTGGTCCTCGTAATTACAAAGACATGGAAACACTATCCGAGATAATTAATAAACCACAAACCATCTAGCTAGATCAATACGTGTATCTATATATAAACTACGAAACCTCAAACAGAAATACCCGAAATTAGTTATTTTAAGTATACGTCGTGTGGCGTTTGACTACACATTTTCTTCTCATATTCTGAACTCTAATAAATGATATTGAAAGTTGGTAATTTCGAATTTACAACCATATGATTGGATGCAGTCGTTTATAACTCGAAACAATGGCATACTGTATGTTCCATTACTACTGCACTCGTATAAACATCTTTGGCGTAAACAATACACCCAAGAGATGCACCAACAAACTTCAGTTTACTAAAATGTGGATATAAGAAAGGTCTTTTACGTGACACTGACATTATTCTTGTACGAATCCAAGACGTTTAGTTGTTTGCGCATTAATCTAAGTTTATGTACTCTATGAATCACCGGTGAGTTGTTTTCTTTTATACTAAAAGAATTATATTTTACGTTACATACGTATTTAGTCTTATTTATAGCACAAATTAAATTTATGTTCAAAGGGCACCGAAGTTTATCTGAATATTCGTTAAATGGCTGGAATCAAGTGGGCTGTTAATAAAATGTAAATATATATGTCTAGTTTCTAGTTTAAGTATTTATGGGTGCTATAAATTTGTTATATTTTTTTTTGACTGCCATTATCATAATCAAGTTTTTAAAATATAACATATTATTTTAAATTAAAAACACAATTCAAGAGAATTTTGAAATGTACAAAAATAATGGAATTTTGAACTAATTACGCAAGAGTGAAGTTATAAACGTACTTTAGAAATCCGTGCCTAATATGAGATAAACTAAGAAGCACTTGAAAACATTTAACAGGAGTGCCGAAGCGAGGTAGCGACTCAGGGAGTGCAACAAGGCGCGTTTCGTAAAACTACGTACTATAACGAAGCTTGTTAGTGTACTTCAGTAAGAAGATTGTCTGGTGCACTGGAGACACCTTCGAACAAGCAGTCAGCAGATGGAACTAATGAGTTCACTGTTGTTGTGCACGTTTGTAGTGATGGCGCCGCAAGCGCTAGGTGAGAAACGCTTTGATTCGTCTTTACGGATATTTCAGGGTTGCTAACCTGGTTCTGTAATATATTTTAAAACGTTGTTATATTTTTTATAGAGTAAGTTATTGAGCTTCCTTAAGAAGTTTTAACGAATACATTAACAGGAAAAATATACGCAAAGTATATAATTGGCGATACTCGTTATTGTGATATTTTGACGAATCATACGATTAATTAGATCAACATGTAAATTTTCCTTATAACTTTTTATTTTGCAGCTGAAAGTTTTATACATACTGATTGGGATACAATATACAATGACACGATGAAAAACCGGCAAAGACCCTCGATACATAACAAGATACTGCTAAATATTAATGCGCCACCTCTCGTTAACGTTGTCAGTGAAGTGCAGGCCGTTTTTGCTGAGGCAGCTTGTCAGAACTGCATCGCGTGTATGGAGAGAGCTATTAAAGCTGATAAGATTAATTTACACATGGTTGATAATCGCCCCAGTGCTGAGGAACTTCAGACCGATGTTCTATCTGAACGACATAATTTTGATAGGCACCGTGAGAAAAGAAATCTTGCTAATGACACAGTCAAATTAAAAAAGGTTAAATCTAAAAGAAATAAAGTGCTCAAAGCTGTTATTGTTACGAAACTTAAAGTAGATGAACAATTGTATGCTTTGAAAATAAAAGAAACTATTACTCAAACAGGTGAACAACTAAAGGATATGAAATCTACATCGACTACATGTCAAGTATATGATGTTAAAAATTCATTTCCTTGCGACACTCCAGAAGCAGAGATCTTGTTGACAGTCGCGAAGCAAAGAATAAACAAGAAAAGTAAAAAACAAAAAGAAAAGCGTACGATACGAGCGACCACGCATAAAATTGTACCTTTATTTAGAAAACGTCAGGTGGACCATTCTCAAGTGCCAGAAAACTTCATGCCCTCTATTGAGGATATATACTAGTTGTTGATTTAGTTGCGAATACCCTACGACCTTACATAAACATATATTTTTAATAAAGAATTTATTAATAGAGGCCTTTCAATTCCAGTGTCGTAGGTTAAATTTGAATTGTTCAACCTTTAACATTTGTTGAATTAAATATTTTCTTTCGTAAATCCACAATATAATTTACAAATACACAGTCACTCTTTTTATCCCCAGAGGAGAAGACATAGGTGAGACAATTTTCGCCGTGGGTAATGCGTATTCCGAGCTGTGATGTGACAGGAGGCTAGCCAATCGCCATATCGGGCACCAATTCCAAAATCCGACCTAATACTGAGAAAAAAGAAATGATTTGCGCTATCCAGGAATTTAACCCGAGACTTCACAGAGCGGTAACCGTACCGCGCATCGAATACAACTAAGCCCTTGATTCAGTCTAGCATAATACTTCACAAATTACAGACTCGAACTAGAACAACTCTTAAAAATCAAAAGAATTTAATGACAACATTAGTAACTCATATTACTGCAGATTCCATTCATCAACAAATAATGCATATTAACCTGCAATGTGGAGACACAGGTATTTCACATATGACTGTTGGTTAAGGCGATGTCATTATCCTAAGTGGTATTACAGTGTCACCGCAGACACCAGCTGTTCTAGCTTGTGGCTTAATTAATTATTACTGCACATGGCAATCAACCCCTGATCTGTGTAATAATGTTATCATATCAGAAACTCTGTTTAGATGATATTTCAAAATCATATGTACAATTTGTATATTGCATGATGCAGAATTGTAATATCATTTTATAAACACATACCGGCTGTATAAGGTGGCAACGCCACTTAAAACTTTTAAAAAAATGGTCGAAGGTTATGGAATACCTTTACCTATCTACGAGAATCCTAGAACACAAATACTAATCAAATATTTGGAATTAAATGTAATAGGGACATCTTTGAATTTCCATTTAAATCAGCGTTGAAAGTAATTTAGTTTCTAAATGTCGAAATACGTTTTGATCGAAATAGTTTCTATGGAGATGAAATATTTTCTTTGTTTCAGTCGCTTATTTATATGGTTTCCAAAGGCACTATGATGATTTGCTGTAAATAAACAGTCAAATATAAGTATTCAATATAATTGAAAAAAACAAATTATGGTACTACGTTGATTGATAGGATGTCAACAACTTAATTTTACGCCGACAACGCCAAGAAAAAAATGTAGTGAGTAGTAAGTATGTAAGTATATGCCTAGTCAAATAGATCATCTTTTTTATTTTATTATATAAAATATATCTACTAGATGACGAAATTGCTCCGTAGGATCTTAATAGATACAACATTTCAACTGAAAAATGGCAAAGGCAAGCTTCGTTTAGACAGTTCATAGAAAAAACTTGCCTTATGACGGTAATAAATTCAGAGTGACACGCCACCACACGTCCATAAATTTAATTAAAACAATAATCACATTTACAGAACAGTTTGTTGCCTTTCAAAATTCAATTACGAACCACACATGGCGAATTAATGAAAACGATAAAACGTTTCTAAGCAAAGAAAGCGAATGCGAAACTTAGTTCAAAGGGATCACGTAGAGCAAGTTTTTCGTTATCAGCATTTTCGGCTGCCCACATTCTGCTCTCGGTTGGCCGAAAAACTTTTATTCTCGATAAAGAGCCGCTAACGAGTTCTGCCGGCCCATGTTAGGGCTCACTTAGAGGGCTTATTTATCTGGCTCCGCGAACCTCGCAACGAATTAACGTTTCTTAATGACTGAGTGTTTTGAATTGGTTTGTTTTTTCTTGTTTTTGCAAGTGTTTTTTGTATTTAAAGTAATTAATCATGAATTGTCTTTTACAGTCTCTTTATCATTTTTTGAATGTGTTTAAGTTATTGTTTGAGTTTCTGTGGGAGTTTTAGATGTGCTAATAAAGAGAAAATATTTTAGACGTCATTTAAAAAAATGCTCTAACGGTAATGTAATTTACTAATTACTTACTTAAAATTAGAAATTACGAGGACAACTAAAAAAAGTGTAACCAAGCCAAAACTAATTGACCTTTTTAAAACCTCCCATTGTATCATCCCATTACATACATGACCTAAATATGACTGCTATTAAAGTGAACATCACAAAACAAAACAGCAATTGAAATGCATAAACAATCATCGAAACGAGCAAATGCCACAAGATTCACAAAAAATCCTCGAGGGCAAAGAGCTTAGGCGGAACGCGGCAACCTACTTCCGAAAAGTGTGAGCATGCATAGCACATTTCTTAGAACGACTAGAAAATTTTACGACGTCCATAGGGAGCCAACTCGACGTTCTTTTGTGTCGGAATTTTAGCAGTGTTTCTTTTTTTCCACTCCCCCTAGATTTGTGCACCGTTTGTAGATATCTACTTGAAGCTGGCGGCAAACGCAATTGTTCGCGTTCAAATTAGCGAGTGTGCTGTTAACGAGCGTTTTTAGTGGTTCCCTTCGCCTTTACGTTGTGGTAATATTCGTACAATTACCGGCGGTTAATGATGTTTGCCTTTAAATATTTGTTGCATCTCTCCTCTGAAGTATCTTGGGAGCGTTGAGTACGAAACGTTTAATTTGAGCTTTAATGTTTAGCTGTTGACTGCTACGCTGAGGTTTTGGTAATTACTTGGCTTATTTTATGATTAAAACTTTATATAATATGAATTAACTTTTATCATAAACTCACGGAACTAAATGAAGCTATGTAGAAAAATAAACATTTTATTCGTATTGGTAAAGTTCGAAATAATATCACCAGCATTCAAACTAACAACCACAACATAATTTCTAATCGATTTACATGTAAATCGATGTTTTAATCGATTGTCTCGTGGCAACGCAAGGGGTTCTTATGTGTCGCAGGTGTTTACAAGGGCCGGGCTGGGCCGACGTTAATTGCCTCATGTTTATGTAAACAAATTGATGTTACGTCACGGATTATACAAGTTTGCCCGTTGGACATAATTGTTAATGTCAAACTTGAATGTGTACGGTGTCCGGACCCTTTGGTACTTAGACGGGATCTTTGTAATTAGCCAGCTTGTTTATGAGTATTTTGCCCTGTTTTGTGAGTTGTGGAATTTAGTGAAATGTACGTCAAATACGTAATTATGACAGTGTCCCTTTGTTATTGGGGCGTGTGGGTGTTAAGATAATGTTTACGGTTCCGTTTAAATAAAGTAAAGTTTTATGGATAAATAAAATTACTTTTGCAGCGGAAGTAAATAAACTGATGAATCAATATATTGTTTTGTTTTATATAAATAATTATTAAGTACGTAAGTAAGTGTAGTTACTCTGAAGGCAGAAGAAATATCGTCCTTTATTTTGATTTAAGGGAAAACTGTAGGCAAACTAAATTTATAATTTTTTCCTTTAAAAATATCGCCTCAATTTTAATGTCCGTTTATTTTGAGAATAAAGTAACCTGTTCATGCATTTGCTCAATAAATCGCCGTCAACGGATTGCCGACTAGAGAATCGCTTTGTAAGTTACTGACTTGCAAAAATGCACCTTGATTTACCTACTTTGCATCGACTTGTTCCCTTCAGGAAATTTACGTAATATCTTTTTTGTAAATCGCAAATAGCTTTCAAATCCATTGGGGGTCGGATACAATTATAATATATTACCTATAACACCGGTCAACACGATTTTTGAGTCTGGCTCCTGAATTTGAAATTTTGGTTTCTCCTATGTTACAAATAAATAAAAAAAATAACTGTTCCGATCAAAGTCTGCTTTTGTAAAAACTAGAGCAATTTTACTGAGTTTTAAAAAACACATACAAATTTTTATACTTTCTCTGTAATTTTATTTAAAATTACGATAAAAAAAGTTTTTATTGAACATCAAAGTCTTTTTATACAAGAATTATGACTAATAATAGCAAACAAATAGAAAATAACAAAAAACCATGTTCATAAATGTTTTTTTTAATGGATCTTTTATGTTTTTGTGCGTATTAATCCCCAAATGTAATCTCCCATCATACTCTTGTTGTACTGCCCTTAGTAATGTCATTCAAAGTCCATCACATCTTGGTAAAAACGTTCTCCCTGCTCCTCTGAATAGGCACCCATATTGTCTTTAAATTTGTCCAGGTAAGCAAGTAAAATATGGAGTTTATGGGACATTCTGCAGCCCATCAATTTAAAACTTTCAACCATAGTTTCAATGAACTCTTTATAATTGTCGACTCTGTGATTTCCAAAAAAACAATTGACTACTGCTTTCAGACGCTTCCAGGGTTATTTTCATGAGCAATAAGGAATTTTGTGAAATCATCGCTGCTCATTATTTGTTTTATTTGTGGTCCAACGAAAATACTAGTTTTAACTTTGGTTTCAGATAATTTGGGAAAAAATCTCTTTAAATATTCAATAGCTTCAGAATTATGATCTACAGCTTACACAAATTACTTCATTAGCCCTAACTATATATGTAACGGTAGCATCAATATTTATTTAGGCTTTACAATTGGTTTCACTTTCACATTATATTTTCCAATTTGAAATTAACACAAGCACCGTGAGGCACCCATTTCTTATCTTGATTCCGTATTTTGAGGTTATGATAAGCGTCATAGGCTTCGCAATGCTTCAAAATCGTTGCTAAAGCAAATTTTTTGCTTCTTACTTTAATAAATTCACCGCAAATAAAACAGAATTAATCAACATCCTGTTTACACTTTCTTAGTGCCATTTTCTAACCAAGTACGACATAAAAGTCGGTTGTTACAACTCAAATATACTTTTTTTTAAATAGTAATAGACTAGTAAACACTCACTACTACCGTTCAGACATAATTCACAATTTGCAATTAAAATGATCAAAATGCTACCGCCTATTGCTCATAAGAATCAATTAAAATCTTCAAAACTTACTTATCAACATAAATCAGACAAAAGCAAACTTTAAGAGTTAAAAATGGATATCCGAGTGTTTTTCGATGTGCGGAATCAGAATTCAAGCATTAGAACAGAAACACAAAAAAAAAAAATTTTTTGTTGACTTGTGTAATATATACCTATACTTTCCAAAAGTCTATTAAATATTTTTTATATGTGAAATTAGTTACAGTATTTGTTTTAAAATATTTTTAATTGTATAAAAAGATCATTAAATTATTAAATTATTATTATCATAAAAAGATCATAAAATTTATTATTGTATGATAACATCCGACGTTTAATATCAAATTATATTACAAATTATGGAATTACACTAAACACAACACGTATAATTATGTGGGTACATATGTACATGTCTGATACAAGACTGCTGAATATACTCTACATAACAATCAATGGAAACGAGTAATACCAATCACATGACGCGATGTGACAGGGCAATGTACGCAAGACGTGCGTCCGCCTTTCATCTACGAACCTTTCCAATGGATCATAACCGGCGTAAATGTTAAAACCTAATAAAGATCGTACTATCTTTGAAGCAATACGACCCTTGTCTAAGTGGGCGGCATGATTGGACAACTATTGTGCGATACAATTCCGTATCACGATTCACGACGTCATCGATTTTCCGTCGAGAAATGCGCCTTGACAAAGATTCTTTGCAATGTTCATTTTCAAGCAAAAATCTTATTTTTCAAATATCCATTCTACACCATTACAATTTGTACAAATGTAATTGTAACAATATTGGTAGAAACAGTCGTAGAATTGTTCTCGTCATATCGTACATGGTAGCGAGTTTTCTCGAAGATTGAACGCGCTAATAGTTTAGATTAGAAAAGTTCGCGGCAAGCGAGCGGACCCGGGACAAATTGCTTTACTAATACAACAGATTTCCGGACTTTCCGGCTAAAATCCGACAAAAACTACACACTTGTTAAGGGCTACGGGTTTAATTTATAAAGTTTTCAAACTAGTCATAATAGTTTTCGGTTTGGGTACCTATCTATTGTTTGCTCAGCGCGCCCGTTCAGCTGATTTAGAACGCGTTGTGTGGCCAGTTAAATTTAATTCAAATAACGCACGAGATTTGTTTAATGCTATTATGGTTGCAATTACTAACTTAATTAAAACATTGTTAATATATACGCTCAGTAATTGGTAAAGGTTTTGGAAATAGAGGGATTAAAATCGTTTTTTTACTATAAAAATTATAAAGCTCGTTTGGCAGGGCAAGTGATTTTAGTCAGTATTCATTAAGGATTTAGAAATAGAGTGATTATATTTTGTTTTCTCTAGTGATATGTATAGAAGAAGAAGCTACCAAATTTCTCAAAGTTAAACAAAAGAGAAGCTTGTAGAGTAACATATTTGGTATTAAATCTACCTGTACACAATTGTTATGTGCTAAATTATAATTAAATTATAGAGAGTTATTTTAGTATTTCGTTATTAAATAAAATACGTACTTATCTTCTTGAAAATAATACTTTGCAATAAGTTAGTCGAACCGTAGGTGTCAAATAAAAAGCGTAAGTTTTGAACAAAATAAACATTAAAAAAGTACTAGTATTTCCATTTTTAACTAGTCTAAGAGAATTCGTCACAGCTGCAACATCACACTTTCAGTCAGAAATACACTCACACCCACGTCTATTCGCTCTAAACTATCTAACGAAATCAGTATCGTAAAATTGCGAATTTTTCTACAAATTTTCGTGGTTTATAGATGGTTTATAGCTCAATGTTAGCAAAACACGAGTATGTGGTTTAATTTATTAACACAATGTCAAAATGACCTTGTACATTGCGATGAATTTTTTTTTTTTGGATTTTATCGCGGTCTTACATATTATAATTTTCTCCTGCCGTTTTGAAAACTTTGCAGCCTTCAAAATGACCCTTATAATATTGTGGACGTTTTTCACGAACAGTAAACTAAAACAAAGTTTATTATAACATAACTGGAGTACACTCTTGGCGAAATGTGGGTGCCCTGTTTGCGCCTCTGCATACCCCTTCGGGAATAAATGCGTGATGTGTGTTTATAATTGGAGATAGATTGAATGATTACGTAACAGTAATAGTCAGGTTGGGTAACTTATTACAATGTACAGAACTATGCAGAAATAATTAGAATTTGCATTATTATGTAATACCGTAATGCATTAGGCATGAATGTAATTGCTTGTCTATGTGATTATTATTATCCAATTTTGGTCTGTCCTTATCATAAATTAGCTTTTGCCTGCGGAGTCGCCCGTCTGCATAAGATTTCGCGGGATAAATATTTTCCCGGGATAAAAGTAGCCTATAATAATGTAGCTTTCTATTAATGAAAAGAAATTATTTACTAGTTCCAGAGATTAGCGCGTTCAAACAACAAGATTGTCAGGTTGATAGATTAGTATAAATCGCTGTGATAATTTTTCACGCATGATGCAGAAACGATATTTTTTTATGACCGGTCGCTAGCTTGACGTCTAATCTTTATAAAGCCTTATTCGGACTGCGCTAGTATTTTAGTTAAGTAACGAGTAATTTAGTAAGTAAACGTGTCTGAATACCGAAATATTATCGAATACAGTCGTGAACTTTTAGTGTTGGTCGCCCGCCTCCTACTGCCAGCCACTAGCCGCCCTAGGCCTCAGCCTAAACAGTCTTAGGGAAAACCCGGCATAGACTATATACTTTAATTTTTTTAATAGCAATCAATATCCTTGTATACATCAAGTCTAACTGAAAATATTTCCAGTGATACAAATAATCTAATAACGAACACAGAGTATCAATGCAGTCACGTAGAACATATATCGAGCGTATAATAGATCATGTTTACAAGATAACAACTTCGAGTTTGCTTAATGAGATCGTAGTTTTATGGAAGGTAAAACTTATTATATTTTTAATATAGATTGAATCCATTGCCAAGTTTAAGTTGACAGACCTGATTACTTAAAGACCGATCTTCACTATCCTTATTATTTTGTATACTACTACAGCCCAACCTTCTCGGGGGGCGACGGATAGTTGTGTTGGGTTCGTCAGCCTTACCACCCTGAGTTGAGCTCTCTGGAGAGGTGGAAAACGTCGGGCCACCGCCTGGCCAAGTCCGTAACTCTATACAAACCCTATGCACGGCAATACTAACTAAAACTCCGCCGTGACCGTCTTCGACGCGTTGGAGACTGCTGCGAGATTTCTCGATCGATGCGGAATCCTACCACATCATTTCCCATTACATCTCATGTAAGCCAGGATCGCTTGTAACTCTCGGCGGCTTCTAGAAGATGGTACAGTCAGAAGTCTTTCAGCATTCCTACATCCAAAAGCACGTAGCTAGTAATTATCATTCATTAGTATCCACTATGCTGAAGCATCCCTAAGAGTATCGGAAACTTAATTTTGTATCGACAACCGCTATAGAAAATTAAATTGGCAACGAGTTGTCAATATTCCTGTATAAAATAGTTATGCAATGAAAGTAAAACGGAAAGTTGTCTCAACCAAACTACCTGGACGATTAGTTCTCAGTTCCCAATTGCTTTACTTACTGTTTCAATTTTACTTACGAATAAATTATCTGCAATGATCGATACGTGGAACAATTACAGCACCCGCCACGAAGACGAGGTGCATACTATCCAGTCCTCTTCTATTATATTAATGCACATTTTCCAATACGCACGCTTTCTTATATTAAGTGAGTAAAGAAAAAGAAAATGTGAGTGGAATACAATTAGGTTGAATTTTGAGGGAATTCTTTTTAAGTTATTATTTTATTTTGTGAATGAGCAAGATTGTATCATTGGGACTTGAACAAATACTTTTTATAAGTTTGGTTATCATGATGTTTAAAAATTATGAATTTTAATATATGTTAAGGTTAAGTATTTCCAAAAACAAAATTCAATTAACCAATCTTTCATTTTAGATACTAAAAATATCAATTAATAATTATTAAGTAATTACATTCCACATTAATTCTACAGAACGTATTAAAAACAACAAAGCTGTATAATATGTCAAGGAACTCTGAAGTATTCAGGTCTCCGACCGCTAAATTGAAAACGCAAAGCTAATAATCGTCATTACTCAAACTCAATAGATCATACAAAGAAAATGAAGAGTAATTTTCAAAATAAGCAGGTCTTCAGTAACTCAATAGCAATAACATTAGAGGTAATAAAATTAAACATAAAACCCGTGAGTGGAAGCGTCACGTCACAAGTTAAATAGCATTATGAAAGTTTAACTGTTATCAGGGAGTCGTTAAGTATAAAGGACTGTTCCAAATTACAGGGCAGAGAATCTAAGGTACGTAACACAAGGACTATGAGTATTTTCATCAAATTCCCCTGAACGTTAAATGGGTGTCTCCGCACATGAACAAAAGCATCTCCTATTATTTCTCAAATGTTATCAGAATATCAAACAGCGATTCGTGGATATATAAATGGTTATGCAAACTGAATTGTACTCTAATATTTTGTGTTAGCGTTTACATTTCTTTGTGGATGATGAAGTGTTCGATTTGTTTCGTAACTGTCGATTTGCGGAGTGAGGAGTTGTGAGGAGCGAGTGTTTTTCACGGTCTCATTATGTGACGATTCGTATTCGGGGCCAGAAGGGAGTTAACATGTAAGGGTAAGGTTGGAGGGCATCATCCACTTGCCGACACGCAGTGCCAGTCCGTGTGGAGTGTCTAAATATTACTGACTATATTAATGTAGAAAATCCTTGTAACGTACGTGGTGATGCCTAATGGTAGTTTCTGATGCTATGAATTTAACTAATATTATAAATGCAAAAACTGTAGAAATCGATGAACAAATATGATGCACCCAGGCACCATGTTTTGAATTAGCGCATCGGCAACTTTTTATTTAAAAAAGTACTCAGTGGCACTTTTTATTGTAGAAAAGGTTTTTACAAAGACACAGTACCGTACAACATCTGGTGATTCATAAAAATGTAAAACAAAATATAGTGTTATTATTATTGGGCAAAATATAAGTACTGCAATATAGTTTATGTAATCTTTTAAACCGCTATAAGCTATTGTCATCAGCCAGGTTTATCAGGCTTCATTAATGTTATTTACGGCTTCCATAAATCGAACGTAAATAAGTATATTTTAATAAAAAATATATTCAAATTAGCAACGTCATCTGGAGCTGTAACTAATTTAGCTGTGTTCTTTTTTAGTCAGAGTTTAGTTAGATAATAGCGTAATACTTAATGATAATTTGCATGTTTATACATTGATATTATTTTATTTGCAATTTGATTCAAAAATTGTTTTATTTTGTTTCAACAAATGGAGTTAATATACTTATCATTGATCATTGTAAATAAATTTCAACTTAAAAATATTTAATTCTAATTATTTTATATTAATCACTGTTTGTTTGATCTTGGTCATAAGTTGGTTTGTTTATTCCGTTATTTTTGTAGTTGTTAATTAACATACACATCGCACTCTTAATAAAATAATAACCTATTCCAAAATTATAAATTTTCTATAAAATTTAACTTATTAAGGATAAGTCAAAATGAACCTATAGCATGAAAAAAAAGAAAAAAAAGATCGCAAACAGAAATTAATTTTTTGATATAAATTAACAATTTTGGAATATAGATCATTATTTTATTAAGAGTGAGACGTTTTCCTTTAACTATTTTTAACTTACCTAATAGATTATAGAATGTCTTTCAAAAATTTGTTCCTGTACAATGTTTCCAAATGTATCAAAAACAAAAACGGTATGTTGGAAATATAAGTTTATTCGAACAACAAAATACGTCTGGAAACTAGCGGTCACAAGAGTCTTTTGATTAAAAGCACAACTTTTTTCATTTCTTGTTTTAGCTGGTATCGTGGAACTCATGATTGGGGACACGAAACTGAAAGACAACAGATCGTTTTGATATATCGAACCGTCTGTTTTTATTATTTACTTTCGCATTTGTGATAAATGTGTAACTTGTTTTTCTAGGATTGTGATGGTAATGCTGCCAACTTAAATGGGTTTCTCTATTGTAACAAGTTCAAACAAATAGATGATACATAAATCGAGGTCTCTTAAGCCATTGACAAACAATATCAGACTTACATGTATAAAATTCGCAAAGCTATGCTCAGTTGCAACACCAATTTACTCGATCAGCTGTAAGTCAAAACAAGCCATCTTGTCTCTTAATAAGGTATAAACTAGGAAACATGTGATGTTTTTGACAGCTATTTAAGCAATTCTTAACCACCTCTTAACGCTAAAACAAGCCTTTAAGTAAGACTGTTTATATCAAAATGCTATACAGTTTTTTATATTTATTTAGCTCGTGAAATAACTGCTTTAGAAACGTCACGTGGAGTGACAGCTGTCATAGTGCTCTATGTAATTACTCAAATATCGGACATAATAGTCACAAATCGGATGTTCGATATATCCTTTCTACCTTCCCAAACCCTTCTCGTTAAAGATCAGTAACATAATTATAATTCCTTTAGCTGTGTGTGTATTATTGGAGTTCGTCATATATCTTCATATAATCCACTGCTACGTTTACTTGCTGCTTATATAAAAAATAACTATCTGATAATTTAAATGAAGTTATATAATGAAAAGAATAAAATATTTTAACGGACGTAATTGCAAACAATTTCCATAACAACCAGATATCCGAATTGCTTGCTATCAGCCGTTTAATTATAGATACACATAATCGTAAATAATTATATGATAAATTTCATAACATTATTCCTTTAAAAGACAAGTTCTTGAGAGCGTCAATTCAATTTTAACGTGCTCTTAAATTTTTCATAGTCCAGAGCTACTTATGTTACAAAAAAGTGATATCTAGACGAGCTGACGCGACTGCAGCGGGTTCAATGGCTCTTACGATTCGTGGCTCAAGAGAAATTTTATTTTCTCTCCATTCCCTGCGGATAAGATAGTGTAATATCGTTATATCCATGAAGATCCATCTGAAACTTCGTTAATTGTCCTATCATTGTACTTATCTTTTATTGGTATGAGGTGTATATTTATTTATAGCTCTTTTCTGGAATTTATGGAATTTAGTTAACTCTTTATCGAATTATTTTTATAATAGTAGAATATATTCTAACCTGTATTATTTTTGGATACATATGACATACCTTTTTTGTATCATCGCAATATAAGTTATAGTAACTTGTATTGTGAATTATTGCAGTGGAATTAAAGCAATAAACAGAAATCAATTAGTAATTAGCGATATGAAATCACTAGATGATCTACGCCTGCGGACGTCAATGCAAAAAAAGACGTTGCTTTCTAGAATGTTCTCACGATAATGTGGACATCTGTTCGAAAGGGACAGGTCCTTTTATCGTATTTATAATTAAACTTGAATTAATATTTTTCAATAGATATGGAACAACAGTGTCTCTTAATACAAGTATTGCTACACGTAAAAGGAGACGCGAAAACCTGTAATTGTATATATTTAGGTGATGCCAAATAAATATATTTTTTTTTTTATATTAGTTGTGACTTGTACATCTTGATGGATTATGAGATTCAGCCAATATGTACTTTTAGAAACATATTTCGAAACTAAGATATAATTATTATGAATTGAAAGTCTAAAATTGGAAATAGCCTTTTCAAGAGTGTTACCTAAAACAGAAAATATTTTAAATTGTCATTGTCAGCTCCGGATCTCAAATTTTTTCGAGAGGGGACAATCTGAAAAATAACGCTCCCGCCCACCTAAATTTTTATGTAGTATGTAGAAGTAGTAATGTACTGGAGGTCTTAGAAGTCAAAGTTTTATTAATGATGAGCTAGTTGTGTATTCGTCTGCTAAGTTTGAATTTGCCGCCCTATGAATTCGCCGCCTGGGGCCCTGGGCCTTGGCTTGCCCCCCTCTAGATCTGGGGCTGCTCATTGTTCAAATCCCTGGCTGCGGTTGTTATGCGGACGTAGTCACGGGCAATAAATGGTATTTTATAAGCATGTTAAGTACATATTTTAGTCGCGGCTTTCCACATAACGCAGCAGGTGGGACACGTAGCGAGCTAGAAGTGTTAGCGGTTGTCAATTGGACCATTTGCACTAAAATAATGGCCACTTTCTTCTCTAAACGCTCAAGCGATTTATCTCAACAAATTTTCAATGACTTTAGATATTGGAAGCTGGGCGGAATTTTACTTAGATAGTCTTTTACGAGGGGAATTCAACTTTACGCGCAATTCACTGTGATTTGAAACAATTTGAGAATCGCTGACAATAAAATAAAATTACATTTTTATATTCAACAATCAAATCAGTCTGAGGGTTGGTGAGTTTGTTCCATCATATTATCGTTTACAAAAATCATATTATTATTATAATATCTGACCTACTTTTGATGGTAATAATGGGGCTATTTTTCATCGTCTTTCCTTATGCTTCAATTTCAATAACTCTTAAATCGTGATATTTTGAAATAAAATTATTTTACGGATTTTATCGCGGTTTTTTATATTATTATTTTCTCCCGACGTTTCAAAGACTTTGCAGCCTTCATGGTCTCCCGTGACCATCAATCATCAATGTCTAACATTCGCGTAAACATAAGAAATCGTGCTATTTTAAATAAATTGCATGTGAATATTAGCTTAGGAATTCTACCTTCTAAGATTACCTCTGCAGTCTCAATAACGAGGCTTCGTTCCTAATCGGGCAGCCATAAAACAAACCCAATATGTGTCTTAAGGCCTGGTTCTTTGAGAATTGAGATGTATATTGTGTTGTTCGAGAGTGGTAGCATTATCTCACACTAGTCACGTGAATTGACAACTAGTTAAAGTTGCGGTTAATGCATACATAAACAATATTTCAACCTCGCTTATACTCCCTTTCCTTGGTAATTTTTTCTCTTAAGTTATTAAGTAATAAGTAAGTACTCGGCAGCGTATTTAATATTTTTTAACCGACTCCAAAAGTAATATTTTATTAATAACTTAAAATATATATTTTTTTTTGAATTTTTCTGTATAGACACTATAAACGTAATCTGAAAGTGCTGTATGCCTTCAAACTAATCAATCGGAACGTTGAAAATAATTCATATCATATGTTCCAAAATAATTTGCATATGGATAACTTTTGACCAGAATCGAAATAAATTTAAAATTATTTTCCTACGTTACATTTTAATTTTGGGCTTTAATCCACTGCGTAAGTTAATTATTGGCGAACATCCCACCGTTGTTATCCGTGAAACACAATAATAATGTAATTAGCTGAAAATCATTTGATATTATACATTGATTAATGAACACACGTACTGATAACTGATAATATTATGAAATAATCCACTTGTAAACTTATTGGTTCCGCGATTTCTGCAGAATGTTCTTTACGTAAAAACAAAGGATAATTATCAATATTATCTTCTTCGAGTATTTTGATATCTCCGGTTTTGTTTGAACAGTCCTTTGGTGGTATGTTATGTTTGTTTCCTTTATTTGTGATAGATTATTTATTTGTTAAAGTCATTCACTGAGAAATCGTATGTTTTAAGCACTCATAGAAACGTAAGATTAGATAATGGTACCAATTTTCTGGTGAGATAATTGAAGATTCTAGGCTAAAGCTTTTCTATATTTTTGTTCGGGAAATTCAAAATATTCTAACAATTTTGGAATTTTCGTCATAAGGTAAATTGAAATGTTCCTATCCTCAGTATTGTTTATATACACCAATGTTATATTTTGAACTTGCAATCTGAACAATATACTTAGCTCTTTAAAAGTAATGCCTATATTAAATTTATTTTTATACCTACAGATATTAGACTATAACTAAAAAAGGAGCAAATCATAGTAGCAACGATAGGTACTTCGAAACACCAAGCATTGCAAAATATTATACTACATGTGCTAAACTAATATCTTTACAAGATACTAGATACAATTATGGTTTTTAGTCAATAATATTTTTTGGATGTAAAGAACCTGTTCAGCATTACGTTGCATTTGTCGTATTTGCAGCCAAATGTAGCTCGAAGCATGACCCAAATTTTAATAGTTTCGATTAATTAGAGTAGATAATTAGTACATTATTATAATTGATTATAATGATATGTAAAGAAAATTCTTTAGAACATTGCACTAATTATAGCCTGATTAAAGAAGCAAATAGAGACGTATTTCCATCGTAAGAAGTTTTTTTATCATGAGGTATTACTTCTTCCATATTTTTTATCGTTAATTTAACATACAACTTTAGTCCTGTTAAGATCTGTAACGAGTAAATAAAAAAAATATGACATTATCAGAGCTAAGATGTTTTATTTTCTGCATGATGGCTCATATAGCCATTTTCGTTTACGTCATTTATAAAATTCTTTAAGATCATTTAGAAAGGATATCTCCATCTTGTGTCCAAGCGGTACATGCCAGAACTGAAACAAGTAGATTTGATTTATCTCAGTGTTGTGTAAATAAAAGAACATTATACACAAATAAGGGAGAAAACTTTGAATATAGATTCATTTCGGCGAGTCGCGTTTCGTCATCCATCGATATCTATTCAGATCGGCATCCTTTTGGCGACCGTCAAGGATAGTAACATCACTCATTGCTTTTTTTATATTTGTACTTCACTATGTCGGCACTTAAATTCAGAAACATATATCATGTGAAATAGTAAAGAAAATATTGAATATTTCAGAAAAATAACTCACCCAGTCTTCTTCAGGTTATCATTGCCCATATGAAGTCGTGGTCCTCGGCAAGTATTCAGCTGTATTTGCAAGACGTTATTGCATCTCGTTCCGATCAAATGATTGTATGTGATGGTCGCAGCAAATAGTTCCCATGCACGATTGTGGTTGCAGATGTTCAAGAGACAACCTGGTTGGGACATGCCGCCGTTCGGGAAGAAGTCGGCGTCAGCGATGGCGAAACCAATTCCAAGTCCATCGATGCCGCCGTCAGTGTGAATGGCCTCGACGTAGACGGCGTCATCGGAGCTAAGGCGAGCGGGGTTGACGTTCCATAAGGGTCCAGCGGGGTCCAGAGCTGTTACACGTATCATCATTATCAAAAGGCTATATTATTTATTTGATATCTTTCACAATATATTTTTGAAATGAAATGTATATAGGAAATATATACAGATGTAAAAGAATTAGATTGCAAGATGAAATGTTTAACTTCATTTGGGAATTCTTTGTTATAACAGAGAATTATTTCTATATAATTAAAGTTTGCTGAGCTTATAAGCAATCATATTATTTACCCGTAATTCGAGCAATTTTTCCTTCGATTTCACGACCAGCGTTGCCCACCAGGTGAGCGCCCAAGCTGAATCCAATCAGATGCATAGAATCAAAAGGAGCTTCAGTAACGTCGTTAAGGAATATCAGGAACTGTCCCAGAGCACGGCCTACCGCGGGCACTCCAAGGGTGGCAGTTGAGTAGTCAGATAAAGCTAGGAGTCGCCATTCCATTACAATGACGTTGACGTCGCTTTTTTCCAGGAAAGCTAGATACAAACAATTTTACCCTTATTTATTACATTAAATATAATATGGTTACAATAAATGGTAGTAAGTTAGCCAAAAACCAAAGCAATAGATCGTTCTAAAAACCTGGAGAACAACGACCATGTTCAGTAGCATAGTGGCTGATGATTATAAAACGAAAAATGCAAGAGATGATAGATTTGCTAGAATTATAAATTTATGCTATGGCTTAAGTTAAATAATGCAGAATTTGGATAAATCAACGAATATACGCTGCAATTGCGAGCCGGATTGATGATGATAAATCAAAGAATATTTCGTACCTTCCCTGATAGTGGGGTTTATATTGAGGTTTTGATTGCGGAGCCATCCGTGAACTATCACTTTAGTGGGCAATTCAGGGTTGAAGTTTGATTCCGTGATCGTTTCGGGTTTGTTCATCACCAAAGTTTGAGCCTCGGTAGGGTTGCGCCTGAAGGTAAGTATTAGAAATTACGTATATTGCGAACACAATGGGTCAGTAAGAGACACATGTAAGTTTTTCAATATTAAATTACTTTTCTAATTTTTGAAATAATTTTAAATTTGTGAGGATAAAGTTCGTTGAATAATAAATAATAACACCTGTTTTAAATACTGCTTACTGCTGAAAACAGGTCTCCCCTACTACTGAGAGGATTTAGGCCTTACGCTGGCGTAGTCTGAGTTGGCAGATTTCACATACCCTAGTAATTCTTAAGTATGTAAGACTCCTTACGATATTTTTCGTCAACGTTAAAATGAAAGATAAATTGATAAACAATACCCATGCAACTTCGAAAAGTTAGAGGTGTGTGGCTTAGGTTTTGAACCCTCGGACATTCGTGTTGCGCAGACCGTTCTATTCCCAACTATAGCGCACTTGAGGTTCGTTAGGTGATTTAAAAGGTCGTTATGTCCTGTTTACCTGGTGAAGAGATTGTATTGATTGTTCGCCGGATTTCTCGCGACCTCACTGAGTAGTGAATGATCAGGTACAGCCTCCAGGTCTACTTGGTGTGCATTGCCATCTTCATCATATACCTGAATGTACCGCGAATACTGACCAATGAATTCCTGCAGAGGAGCAGGTCCCGCATTAGCGAGATACGCTGGGGCAAAAGAAAATAAAACCTAATTAGACATAAGTTGGTGTTTATAAATATACATAAAGAGACAATATTATCAACTTTTTTAATAACATTGCGCCCACGGAGAAGTTTGACATTTGGCATGATTAAAGTTTAATTAATGTACAATATAGTAAATATATTATATTCGACTGTCGATTTTCAACCACTAGATAATCTTAGAGGGATTCAAAAGAAATATCGACCACAGTAGAGTAGTCAAAAGCAAAGAAACGGAAATATGTATATTTTAAGGTTTATAATTTATAAATATAAGAGGTCTGATAAGGACTAGGCATTATAGGACTTGACATTGATAACCAAATTTTTTGCTGGTGAGATGATAGATTTTGTATGCGCCCGGATAGCGACTATTGATACACAAATTAAAACCAGGTCATAGCGGCCTACGTAAGTGTATGGCGTCCGGGATCAGCCTGTGTATAGCCGGTACCAACAGGCCGGCATAATTGTGTCGACTGCCGAGGGGTAATCATCTCTCGTCAGTCGACTTCCTATTGGAACCCAACTCTACTTACCATCAGGTGCAGTAGGGTCACTTTTCCGTGCACGTATGAAACTCAAGATTATGAAATTAGTATGTCATCGTGCAATATGCAAGTTCACAGGACTAAATATTGTATATAATTGTGGTTAAGGAGATTCATTACATACATATACAATATAATTACTGTCAGAGGTAATATTATTTTTTTTCTCTTAACGCCATATTTGAACAAATTACATACCTGTGCAAGCAAGTAAGATTATTAATGTACTCTGCATCGTGCACAGTCCACCAGGGATCGGAACAACTCCACTTTTTAAAATTTTCGACACTTTTATTACACATTTATCTAAAACAATATTTTTTATCTTTCCTTATCGTGTTTAGATGAACTTGATAGAATGTTTAAAAATAAAAGATAACACAAGTAATAATTATGAATAAACCAGGCGTTATTTGCACCTGTGTTTGCGAAAAACTTTCACTGGAATAAAAATCCCATCGTTTAATTTTCAGAAATAATGAGTAGCCTCTTATTCCTTTCCATGATCTAGCTTCTAGTTACTTCTAGTGTCTAATATTTTGTTTATATTAATCAGATATTTCTAATAAATATAAAATGTAAACATTTAAACATCTTTACGAACTTTTCCATTTATAATAATATTATTAAATACTTAATAAAATGCTGGATGTGATATATATATTTTGTATCCTACCGGATAGCGATACTAGTTGTATCAACTGATGAGGGATAATCAGCTCTCGTCATTCAACACTATATTTGGATCCCAGCTCGCTTACCATTACGCGCAGTAGGTTCATTTTAAAAAAAAATTAGAGAGGGTTATTCATTGGTCTAGCGGAATTTCGTCTGTAGTATTGTCTTATTTTTTCATTTTAAATAAAACTTAAATTGTATCAGATATAGCGATAACTTCGCCACTTATCCCAATATTATTTCAAATAGATATCAGTTTGGCGAAGAGTGCGAGATCCATTGCGCAGGCGCTAGAAACGTATACTTAATGTAAATTTAAAGTTAGTGGATTATAAAAATGATCTTTTAGCTAGTTTAACAATTAATTGATTGAAAACGATCGCTTCTGACCTGCCATTGTTGCCTACGCATATAATGGGTTAAGAATATATTTGTAGTTATGATTGGAATTTTAATGTACTACATAATAATGTTGTTATTCTATAATATTATATAATCAACATTATTATTTACCGACAAATATACTATCATCATCATCAGATTAAGCCTTTAGAAGTCCTTTGTTGAATATAGGACTCCTCTGTCGATTCCAACAGTTTAAAGGGTATGAAGGAAGAATGATGCTAAACGATAAAGTAAAATATTATCAAACCTATATAATGCCTACTCTTTGCGAAGTGATTTGCAAATATTCGCTTAGGCACAAACATGCTAATGACAATTTAACCTATGTCCTTCTCAGGGTTTCAAAGTATCTCCATATGAAATTTTATTAAATTAGTGGTTCAACCTTAAGAGTAACAGACAGGCAGACAAAGTAATTTTTGCATCTATAATATTATAAGTATGGAACTATGGATGGCTTGCGCATGCGTCGATAGCTAAAGGACTCAATCAACTACAATGCTTCTTGTGTCTCTAAAAAACTATTGCGCATGCGTTGATAGGTCAGTTTTTCAATCAGGTAGAACTTTAGGCTACTTGTGCCTCGTTTTACAAAATTACACAAACGACAATAGGTAATGTGCTCAATGCTTGCTTTTGCTTAATAAATGCTTGATTACCCTTTCAAAGTATTGAAAAAATAAATGTAAAATGAAAAAGTTTATATTTTTGTTCATATTTAAAATATACATTTGCATTCATAATTTTAAACAATAATATAATACGTCGTAATACATAGCCATGTTTTATTTTTCATAACATTCACAAAACATTTTCATGTGCTTAGAACGGGTATCTCCTTCCTGTGTCCAATCTGAACAGGCCAGATCTGTAAAAAATAAACTTGATTTAAAAACTGAGCCAAGTAATGTAGATAATATAATAAAAAAATTATAACATTAGTTAGAGTATGCTTATTAAGCAAATTATATAAATTATTGAAGTCTTTTTTTTAATCCTACGCGTATATTATTTTATCAGAACATTTATCCCCATTTTAGGCGATTGGAGAGTGAAGTAACGTTCAATAGTATTTCTAATAGGTATAACAATTTAGTGATTTTGCTCGTAATTATATCTAAAATTGTTTGCCAAAGTTTTAAATATATTTATTAAATATATATCAACTTACCCTCGCTTATTCAGGATGTTATTACCCATATTCAGGCGAGAACCACGGCAAGAGTTTGTTGTAATTTGCAGCGTGTTGGAGCACTGGTTTCCAACCAAGTGATTGCGGGTAAGGGTGGAAGCGAAGAGCTCCCAAGCGCGGTTGTGATTGCAAAGGCTCAGGGCACATCCGGGTTGGGAATTGCCGCCATTGGGGAAGAAATCAGCGTTAGCTACAGCAGATCCAATGCCAAGACCACCAACTCCACCGTCTGTGTGGATAGCTTCAACGTAGACGCCGTCGGAGCCCCTGAGGCGGCCGGAGTTCATGTTCCACAGAGGGCCAGCGGGATCCAAACCTGTTGGAATTTATTACGAGTTAACAATATCTTAAAGGTGCAGTGGTGATAAAAATGATGACTTACCCCCTTATTCATAAACGTTTTTTATCTAAGGGCGGAGTAAAGCTGTGATAACAAGCTTGTTTCTCAGTGCCCAACGGCACTGAGAAATAGACATAGGGCCGTTGTGATTAGTTATTATTGTTGTATTTCAATATTAGCCAATCACAACGGTCCTACGTCTAGGCACTACGAAGACTGCCATGCCGTCAGCACTGAGAAACAGACTTGTTATCACAGCCTTACTCGGTCGTTAGATAAAAAACGTCTATGAATAAGGGGGTTACTGTTTACGCGAAATAGAAATACTATAAAACTGGAAATTATAATATATTTAAATACCACTAAACTATTTAGTTTCTTGTGGAATAAAACTTAGGACAAGATGCTTTCTACAATATATCGCTAGAAACGTTATTCCCATAAATTTTAACAATTTCATTAAGTTTATTCTAAACTTCGTGATAATTATGACATCTTAGTTACTGTTAAAGTTATAGTTCCCCAATTAAAATCCTCTGAATAAAACCCCATTCCATTTTACGATTTTCACTTTAAAAATTTTTGATTTTTTTAAAATTTCTGAGCGTGTATATTTCCTTTAATAGATACAGATCTTACCAGTGACACGAGCGGCTCTTCCGCCAAGTTCACGTCCGGCGTTACCAACCAAGTGAGCGCCCAAGGAGAAGCCGACGAGGTGCATGGTGTTGAACGCCGCGCCAGTTACGCGGTTGAGGAAGATCAAGAACTGTCCCACGCCGCGGCCGACAGCAGGCACGCCGCGCGCCGCAGTCGCGTAGTCGGACATAGCAAGGCGTCTCCAATCCACCACGATCACGTTCACGTCTTCGGCGTTGAGCGCGGCTGGAAATAAACATAGAATCTGTCATAATACTGTTTTGAACCTTATTAGAATACTTTTAATTACTAGAATCCAATATAAATCATTTTATTATTATATTTCTTTACATTCTACATTTTTTTTCATAATATAAGCGAGCCGCGTAACAGAAACATGTAAGAAAATCTGTAAACGGCAAGACACGTACCATCTCTGATGGTAGGGTTAATGTCGGTATGTTGGTTGCTAAGCCATCCGTGAGCGACCACAATGGTTGGACGTCTAGCGTTGAAGTTGGATCTGGTGATGGAATTCTGGTTGTTGATGACCAAGGTCTGGCCGCTGCGACGATTTTGTCTGTGAAGTTAAATATTACACGTTTTCAAAAAATGCTTTCATGAAACGCCAATAAGGTGTAATCTGGAGCAGAAACGGTGTAAAGATGCGATGTCATCCTAAGAAATACCTCGAATTACTCTTGCGGCGGAATACAAACTCACAAAAATAGCATTTCCTACAAAGAGTGACATCGGGAGGTCGGCTGTAATACCACAAGCTAAAACTGTGTTTGACTCTTAGAAACATAATTTGGGAAACTAACCGATTTTATTCACTCAGTTTGCACTATATTGACATAATATATAATGTATGCTGTGCTTTATAAGGTAATTTGCTATGTTCTTAAAATTAGGTCCAGCGTTCTTAAGCTTTTCTAGAGGTAAGCATATATTAAGAGCTCCCTAGAGATCCCTAGCATTAAGAAACCGCTTTTTGTAACATGTAGTCAAAATCAGTTTCACTATAATAAGCAATACTGCCCTAAATAGCTATAACACCACCAGAACTTTGAATTACAAAAGACTGCGTGGGATTACACTGCGTTCATTATCTTAAGACATAGGAAGTTTAGTGTCTCGTAATCCCAGGTAAGTATACTTGTTATAATGTACTTGAAACTGAAACATAGCAGTACAAAGTGTTGTTTAATGACAAATACAAATATTGGTGTGGTTCCTACTATACCACAAGGACATAATTTTGATCATGTGATCAATTTCAGATTTTTACATTAAGTATATGGTTGTACCATACAATGATTTCTTATGTTTACGCGAATGTTAGACATTAAAATTAAACTAATTTTCGGATTCTATCGCGGTATTGGTGTTTTATTTTCTCCCGACGTTTCGAAGACTTTGCAGCCTTCATGGTCACGACTTATCATCTGCGACTAGACAAGCCACAAATCCTCGCCAAAGAACACCGATTCCTGCCTAGGTTGATTCGCGAGGCTATTGAAATTAAAAAACATCCTAATTTCAATAGGAAACATGGTTGGAAGCTTGCACAAGCCTGGGATCCAGTTCTACATTTAATTAAATCGGAACCCAAAAGACCGGCTGCCAGACTTCAAGACACTGTGAGCTCATTCTGCGTAGATCGGACCACCAACAGCTAAAATTTTAAAAAAGTTGTGTAATTGTAAAATGTAGGTAGATATTGTAACTTTGACTTTACGGATGAACAACACCTCAGTCCCCCCCGTGACCATGAAGGCTGCAAAGTCTTCGAAACGTCGGGAGAAAATAAAACACCAATACCGCGATAGAATCCGAAAATTAGTTTAATTTTAATTGTACCATATACTTAAAGTAAAAATCTGAAATTATTGTTGATATAAACGGGAATAATAAATATAAAGAGAATACGCGTCTGCACCGTTTAAAGAATGGAGATGGAGTTTAGACTGAGAGAACATATCCAAAAGCGGTTTTTTTATTCCACAGAAATTCTCGATGTGTTTTATGTATATTTGGATAGAACTTAAAAACGAGTCATTAAAATAAATCACTTAATTTTAAAGACATCTGATTTTGAGATGTTTGTAATTTTATTTTACTCAAATATTACACTTGAAATGAATGCTTTCGAAATAAATATGTTCCTACTTGCATTCAAACGAACCCCCCAAAAGAGTAATGTTGACATAAATCTAGTTTATTTGTCTTTGAAAATACCCATGAAGGCCAATTATTTTTTAATGTATAATTTTTTTAATCTTCACTTTATTTCCGAGAATGACAATAACTGACAAAAACATTTTTTATTCTAAACCTATTCCAGAGCCTTCGACGAATTAATGAAGTTATTTTTATGTGTTACTCCACCACGACATTTATTTCTTATTTTTCTTATAAATGGGGGGGGGGGGGGGGGTAACATTTTTCTTTTAATGATACTAAGTTCCAAATTTTTGCTACTATATTATACAATAAGTTTGAGGTTGGTAGGAATTTGTTCGAAATAAAGAACCATCGCTCATGGAAAAATTTGACATGCCCTTTGCTGCCATGAGAACACTTCTTGAATTACCATATTATGCTGTTTTTATTTTGTCATTTGATATTTTGTGAACAAGTTGTAAATGTATAGTATTACAACTGACCTGGTGAACAAAATGTATTGGTTGTTGGCTGGGTTCCTAGTGACTTCATCAAGCAGAGCGTAGTCGGGTTCTGCCTCCAAGTCTACTCGGTGGAGCTTGCCCTCGCCGTCGGGGAAGTTGATGTAACGTGGATAGTCGCCGAGCTCATCTTTATACATGGGCCCCGCGCTAGCGAGATATGCTAAAATGAATAAATATGCATTCTAAGTCAATAAAAATATGATTTGATTTTCTTCTATATAATTTAGGACCATACCAGAGGACCACCACCAGGACCTATACCATACGACAATTGTAGCTTAATAATATACAAAGTTTTACCTAAATGTACCAATCCACGAATTATCCGAACATAAGTAATTTAATATTTAACATGCAATTAATTAAAATTTGATACTTTAATGTTCAGTAAACACGTCGATATAACAATACTTAAATGTTATTTAAATGTAGTTGATACATCAAAGGATCAGAGAGTGTTTTGGTGATAAAAGCGTAATATATTGATAAAAGCAAAAAATATTAAACATTAAACACTTTCTATTTATAAATATCATCAATTTAAAATTGTATCTATTTATATTTCTTTTTCATGATATTATAGATTTTATGTTGTTTACTACTTTTTTTTCTAAATATTACGATAAGTATACGTTATTATTTATTACTATTTTTTTATATATCTACGCATAACTGTTACCCTGCTATTTATATTCAAATTAGGACATGGATTTCTTTGTTTCCTTATTTATAAAAAAGTAAGATATATTTCAGAAATTCTACATCTTCTTAGTCCTTCCAAGAGTTGCGGTAGAATAGATTTAAAATGAATGTTTACTACACAAAAATATATTATAAATTTAAACGATAAATACATCTTTAAAAAATGCCAGTTATGAATAAACACCAAATTAGCTAATAATAAAAAAATATTATATTAATACATTTCTTATCAGTTTACTTCAAATTTACCATTAAAGATAATTTTAATTACAATGACTTATACTACACATATAGCTGCGGTTCCTAAACACAAAATATCTAATAGCACTTTCTTCACTCTGACATTAAGATTCAGACGAAGTTATTATGAAAGCACTTGTGGATATAAATTCACATAAAGGTAAAAATAAAATATCACATACCAGTGCAGGAAAGCACTACTAGGAAAACAGCCTTCATTGTCGATGATTGAGAGGTCACAACACTTCTGTTCACTCATCTGATTCACCCTCTATTTATTTTAAATTTTATCTACACTTTAATCGATAATTATTGTTATCACATCCTTAACAATATATTTTGGCTACACAGATAATTATGATGCAAATTAATCTACTAGTTTTGAACGGAAAGCTTGGACATATTTCTGTATTTAAGGGTATTTAGATAAAACAACAAATCCTTAAATTTCTTGTTCAATCTAGAATAGATTAGATGTAAATCATGTCATCTGTCATTGATAATGATATGCGGGTGGGACATATTGTATTTTGGGCTGTATTATCAGTAATTATTGGACTTTGTTATGTTGGGGGTAATGTACATTGATCACAAATTAATGACATCAAATTTCACTGCATAATGTTAGGAGCCTCTTTTAAACGTTCAAACGGGACCTTGAGAACTGTGAAATTTTCGAAACGCTGAGTCTAAAATAAGAAACCAAATCTGCAATAAAATCCGAAAACTAGTTTTATTTCAATTACAAAACAACTTATTTTCCAACACGAATTACGTTTTTCACTAAATACCTAATCACTATCACTTCTTAAAATTCTGCAATGTACTCCAAATTTAAAAATAATAATTTTTAAAAGGTTTGACTTTTTCCATAACATAACACGGCAGTCGAATTAAACACAGTGATGGGAACAATTGTGTGTAAAGGCAACCAGGGAGTTTTAACCTCGCGTCAAGACCAAAATATGGTTTCATGTTCTAAATACTTTTTTGATCTGACTATATAGAGATAAACGTCCCTTATATTTCATTACTGTACAAAATCTATATATAAGGTTGGAGTTATAAATATATGTATGTCTGCGATAGTTTGTAGAGTACGAGATTCTAGAGAGTGATTGTATTGTTTAATCTTACTCTCTTAATAGTCTATTTTACTAATATAAATGAGAAATTTTGTGAAACGGTTTGAACGTCTCAATGTTTGTTAGAAGTTATTTCAGAACCATCCAAGCAGATAGTGATGAAATTTGGCACACGGGTAAAACATATCCCGGATTAAAACATATGCTGTTTCTTGTCAGAGTTGTTTGCTCCCGTAGAAAATAATGGATTTTTTTAATCTGAGTATGTAACAAGATGGCTCTGGCGTCTTAGTGTTTAAGGGACTTTTATAGCGGGCAAGGCTTTTCACGCGGATGAAGCAGCAACCAAACTTAGTAGTGAAATATGGTTTAGCAATTGTATAACAAACTATGGCCGCACTTATTTTGAAATATCTACTATTTTGTTGATGTGTTTGGTGATGTAACACGTTGATTCGTAAAGTGGTCTACGGGACACTCGACCGGAGTCCACGTTGGCATGACCATATAATGGAGTTCACAACTCGTAAGCGGGGGTCCAAGGAAATTTATCTGGTTTTGATAGTAAAGAGCTAAAATGTTGGCTTGACTGCATCTATTAATGTAGATAGATCACATTATAAGAAGCTTAGCGCCAGTAACTTGCATATTCTGGGGAATATGGTAGAAATTTTGCTGCAGGGGGTCCAACAGAACCAACCTAATTTTGAAAGTGGTCTGTGAGTAAAAAAAGTTTAGGAACCTCTGATTTCGCAAAAAATTCAAAAAGAAATATATGTGAAATAATTTGTTCTTTATATAACTACACGTGCCGGCTGCGTCGAGAGCTAGGTTGCTCAACTAACTATGCTGCTAAGGTTATGTTTTGTTTTATGCGGATTTGTGGATTTTTATACATAACCTTTTGATCCTCATCCAGAATTATTTTATGTCAATAAATGTTGAGTAAGTAATCCGAAAATCAATATATTGTTGAGACCCTATGATCACCACTATAGCTTTTTCAAATTCAGCTTTGAGTCAACTTTTTTTATAAAATAAATGATAATATTATATTATAATTATATTTTTTGCACTATTGTCATCATTATCTGTAACCTACAAATGCTATGATCATTAAAATCATACTATAAGTAAAACAAAGATATATGCAATAAATGTATATTGTTATTTATATATATATACACCGTGACTTTAAGTCACCGTGTACATATTTGAATTTATTTACATTTATAATTTTAATCACGCCATAAAATAGCCATGTTTTATCTTTAACATGATTTAAAACTCTTTTGTAAACTTAGAATGGATATCTCCTTCCGGTGTCCAATCTGTACAGGCCAGATCTGTGAACAAATATTGTATTATTAACTTGATTGAAACGGTCGCAGCTTTTATGTAATTTTTTCAATATTGTGTATGGTTATTTGTTTTCTAAAGCTTATATTTTCCCGCAATCACGTTACCCGTATTTTTAACAGATGGGATAAAACAAGAGAACTAAATAACTTTCAATGACTTCATTCTTTAATATCACAAAAGATTTAAAAATCGAAGTAATTAATGCTATGAGAAGTGTGAGTTAAGTTATAAATGTTAATGATTTGTTTTATTTTTTAATTTAATTTTACTAATGGCAGCGTAGTGAGCTAGTATTAAAACCTACTAATATTATAAATGCGAAAGTTTGTGAGAATGGATGTATGTTTTTCCTGTTTTACGAAAAACCTGCTGAAAGGATTTGGATGAAACTTTACAGAAATATTAGTTATACATTAGAATAATACGTAGGATACAATTTATAATGATTTTGTGTAATTTGGTCATAATATAGCGATACATATCAAGTAAGTCGGAAAAAAAAATATCCCGGAAAACTCCTTCACGCGGGCGAAACAGGGAACAAAAATTAGTATTGTATATATTTCAAGGCGACACAGTGTCATATCAAGCCGTACTATTTTAACTGTTACTTTAGTTTACGGGCGATTTTGGCGCTTACCCTAAGTCATAAATTACTTATTTCATTTATATACTGAATAAATAAATAATAACTTACCCCCGCTTGTTCAGATCCATATTGCCCATGTTCAGTCGAGCACCACGGCAAGAGTTTGTTGTGATTTGAAGCGTATTGGAGCATTGGTTTCCAACCAAGTGGTTGCGAGTTATGGTGGAAGCGAAGAACTCCCAAGCGCGGTTGTGGTTGCAGAGGTTAGTCAGGCAGCCAGGTTGGGAAATGCCGCCATTGGGGAAGAAGTCAGCGTTGGCAACAGCTGAGCCGATGCCGAGACCACCAACAGTGTATCCACCATCGGTGTGGATAGCTTCAACGTAGACGCCGTCGGAGCCCCTGAGGCGGGCGGCGTTTAAGTTCCATAGCGGGCCAGCGGGGTCCAGGCCTGTTTGAATTTAATACGTAACTAAAAGCTTTTTAAATTCTTATGGGCTTAAAACATCTGATAATTATTATTGTAAAATATAGCGTCATAATTATCTCATAAGTCATTAAAATTATTAATTGAACAATGTATGACAATGGACATCGAATGAGCTATACCTTAAACAAACCCAAAGACAATTCTACACAATTAAAAAAAAATACGAATAATTGTCCCAATTTGAATTTACAAATTAATACTGTCCTAATCTGAATGGCTAGTTATTTTTTATATATTACACACAACCTACCAGTAACACGAGCAGCTCTTCCGCCGATTTCACGGCCAGCGTTGCCTACCAAGTGAGCGCCCAAGGAGAAGCCGACGAGGTGCATGGTGTTGAAAGGCGCGCCCGTCACGCGGTTGAGGAAGATCAAGAACTGTCCCACGCCGCGGCCGACAGCAGGCACGCCGCGCGCCGCAGTCGCGTAGTCGGACATAGCAAGGCGTCTCCAATCCACCACGATCACGTTCACATCTTCGTGGTTGAGCGCGGCTGAAGTAAACATGGAATGTGTCATAATACTGTTATGGACCTTATTAGAATACTCCGAATTACTAGAAACCATTATGAAACGAGAAGTAATATAATTTAGAAAAAAGAATACAAAGAAGATAAAATAATATGTCAGTCACATAGGCGAACATAGTTGTACCTATGGCAGGTCAAGATACACAATATTAATAATTATAATTAGTAACAGTTACTTTTATAAGTATGGTCATTTACAGACATTTAGTGCTAGAGGTGAAATTCAAAAAGCTAGCTCAGGCTGGGAGGAAAGACTAGAAAATATTATACAGCTATACTTTAATAAAATAATATCAAGGGTGCCTCGTGATCCTCACCGGATAAAGAGGCCATAACCCAACTGATTTAGCAGACTTTCACTAGCTATCTAAGGAATAGCTACCCAAGAAAGAAAGGCAGAAAGAAGCTGCGGGTTTACTTTTTTACAATCAATTATTATCAATCACATAATCTTCTTTATGTCTAATGGCCAACGTCACAATAGTTATATAAGCATATATGTAATATAATTAGTTCTTGCTCGCCACTTCGCCCGCGTGAAGGACTTTTCCGGGATAAGAGTCCCGCTAAAAAAAGTATCCGATTTAATTATATTTATGGCTCACTATTTTGGTTATAGTGCCTTCTACATAAAAGGTAGATATATGCTGTAGACTTTTATTTAGAACTATTTAAAACAAACAATCCTAGCATCCGGTATCAGCAATCAGTAGCATATAATTTCTGAAATACCTTTTTAAAATATAGGTGAGACAGGTTAAAATTGTTAGAAAATCAGTAAGTAAAGCAACATACCATCTCTGATTGTAGGGTTAATGTCGGTGTGTTGGTTGCTAAGCCATCCGTGAACGACTAACATGGTTGGACGTCTTGCGTTGAAGTTGGATCTGGTGATGGAATTTTGGTCGTTGATGACCAAGGTCTGGCCGCTGCGACGATTTTGTCTGTGAAATTATATATTTATGTATATAAATATTTCACGTTTTCTTCTTTTTTATTATTTCTTTAAATGACGCGACGAACTTGCTGTTCGCCTTATGGTAAGCGATAACACCGCCCATAAGCAGTAAAAAGACCACCCAACACCTTGAATTACAAAGTCTTGTTTGGCATTCCACTGCGCTCGCCATCCTGAGACATGATAAGTCTTTTTTTTCTGTTTAGTTTATTATGTTCAGTAGTTACACTGGCTGTTGTTTTTAAACAATACTCTCATAAAACGCCACTGAGATGTAATCTGGAGCAGATATAGTGTATAGATGCGTTGCGATCCCAAGAAATACCTCGAATTACTGTTGCAGTGGAGTGAAAACTCCCAACAATAGCATTTCCTAGGAAGAGTAACGTCGAGCATGCGGTGACCTATAATTACACAAGCTATCTTTGTTAGACTTATAGAAACTTAACTAAGGAAGCTTAACAATTTTACCATATCAGCTTGTCTAATAATAACGTTATTAACAGTCAGTCAATTTATGAATTGTTTACTGTTTACTTAAAAAATCTGTAATATTTCCCACAATACCAACATCATAGATTGACAAAAATAACAGTAAGACTGACTGATATTACCAATGAAGAAATTGTCATAATGAGCTATAATCATATCAATAAAACATATTTTTTGTATGCATCTTAAAATAATTACTTTTAATATTAACTTGATGCATTGTTACAGCAGTATAGTGTACAACTGTATGTATATTGTATGTGACTATCGTTTTGTATAATCTAAGTGTAAGATTTAAATTGATTATTGTCTTATTATATTTATTTTCCTGAGTGACTAATGACTAAAAAATTATATTATCCTTAGTTCTAATTTTATCTTACTTTTTACTAATATTATATATTGCGAATGTTTGTAACAATGTTTGAACGTTTGTTAGAAGTAAACGCAGTAATCGGTGCAAGGCTTTGGATAATTCACAGATAGACCATATCCTGGATTAAAATATCATCATCGTTGGCAATTAACATCTACGAGAGATGATTAAATAGCGTTAGAAGATGCGAGGTATGATATACACTTACGCTGGTGATATCAGACCGATTCTCGCCCGAAAGATACGACCGCAGTTTTGGCAGCGGATTTTAGTATTTGTTTTCTAACATGTAGGCTACTTTTTAATTCAGTAATTTGCTCAAGTGGGAAATATTTGAATTTTTAATTTAGTTTTTTAAGTAGATGTTGATCAGGTTGTACAGATGGATTGTTATAATATGTAATTTAGAGGTTTTGTAGCGGGAATGGCTTTTTACGCGGGATAAGCTACGACCAACACCTAAAGTATTTTTTTAACTAAGTGTATGATTTAAATTAGTCTGATTATTCGTGCTCATCTTCTATATCTTACTGACTAATTATGATGATTAATAATATATCTTACTGACCTGGTGAACAGAATGTATCGGTTGTTGGCTGGGTTCCTAGTTACTTCATTAAGCAGAGCGTAGTCGGGTTCTGCCTCCAAGTCTACTCGGTGTAGTTTACCCTCACCGTCGGGGAAGTCGATGTAACGTGGGTACTCGCCGAGTTCATCCTTATACATGGGCCCCGCGCTAGCGAGGTATGCTGCGATGGATAATGCATTCATAGTCAATTAAAATAATATTTACTTTTTATTGTGTACGTACGGATTTTACTGTCCTATATTTTACTATACCCTCTATACATCACTCTCTACTTATGAGGGAAATACAACCAAATATTAAGACAGCGCCTGCGAAGTGCAAAGACTACTGCAGAGTAGACGATAATTATATTGGGTATGTGGATGGGATCCAGGTGAACCGGTGACAGAACTACTGACTGAGATGATACCCTTGACAAATAAAACATCTCAATCTTAAAATTCAAGGCAGACAGTGACGCGTCCCGGAGCGGGTCTTTTTTGTTTTTACGGCGATTTAGTAGTGCCACCCTGGAGCTGAAGTTATTAGCTCTTACTTCAATTCTAGTTGGTCGATTAAGACAAGCCAAGGGTTAGGAGGTCTCATTTACCCCTATGGAATTGGAATACACGACGTAACCCCTTTATCGTCGTCTTACTACAAAGTCTGTGGGCTTATACTTGTTACGATATTATAGTTAATTTTAAACTCAATCACTATAATCCACAATATGAAGTAACAATACCTTCATAGTTTTGAGATAACTATTTATTCGAAGATACTCTTGAACTCCAAATATTCGTTTTTTGAGTGAGAAATATATAAAAAGAGACATACCAGTGCAGGAAAGCACGACTAGGAGTACAGCCTTCATTGTCGATGATTGAGAGGTTGCAAGTCTTCTGTCCAGATACTTGATTCACCCTCTATTTATTATAAACATTATCTATTTTTTTGTCGATAACTATTCTTATCGAGTTGTCAGTATATCTTAATAGAATATTTTGAATATTCAATGATAATGAAATATTACGCATCAAAATTATCTACTTCTGTAAGAACACCCAGAATATACTTATGGATCAAAAGGTACGTAGATAAATCAAAAATCCATTAATTTTGCGTAATCTAGAATAGATTAGATGTAAATTTTGCCACCTGACATATGTATTGACAGATGGGAAGGAACTTTTGTATTTTGAACTGCTGTATTGATATTTGAACTTTGAAATGTTCAGGTAATTTGATTTGATATCGATCAATGTGTACAAATTTCATTTCATATTTCATAATATTATCTCCGTGAAAAATTAAATATTAGTAAGGCACGTTTGATCCAAAACCTCTTCGCGATGTGTACTTTTTTTGCTATATACAAATTTTGTTTATTTATAATATTTATGTATAAAATATTATTGAGTGTAATTGAATTGCATTAATACAATGTATTCATTAGAAGTTGGCTGTACCTTAGAATATATTAGATTGATTATAATCATAACACACAAGCTTTTGCTCATGGCTCCGACTGCGTGGAAAAGGTTTTCCGGGATAAAATTTTGTATTTTCTCTGGTTTCTCTGATTTTTATTTTCTCGGGATAACAATTGGATTTTTCAGGAGTAATATAGCTTACTATTAGTGAACAAAACCATTCATAATAAGCTACATCTTAAGATTCAGGGGAGTGCGCATTCAAGTGCTGCGCAGTACTTTTAATTTAGCGTTCTGGATAGTGTTGCTATTGTTTATCATCATCATCATCATCAGCCACATAAAGTCCACTGCTGATCGTACGCCTCCCCTAAAGATTTCCAGACGGGCCTGTCGAAAGCGGCCATTGGCATTGAACGTGTTACTGCAAACTTTATCAAGTTGTGTGCCCACCTTACAGGTGTGCTACTGTTTATGGGTGGTTGTATTGCTTACCAGCACACGAGCGGTCTTCAAATAAAAACAATCTTGGCGACGCTTGCATTCTCACTAGACCGTAAACTAAAATAGTGTGCATTGCTGGTCGTAGGATATATTTAATATCCGTCCGGATAGCGACCAACGTACACAAGATGTTAAAAGCAGCCAAAATGTCCGACGTAAATGTTTCGCATTTCGGAACAGACTGTGTACCGTGACTGTTTCTACAAGTCGGCTTAATTGTGTCGACCGTCGAGGGCCAATCTCTCGTCAGTCGACATCCTATATGTCCCCATTCTACTTAACATCAGGTACAGCGGCATCACTTTTCCGTGCCGCTTAAAAAAAAAGTATAATTTGTTTTGAGCAGTTTAATATTATATTTCAGAATGTATCTGCTTATCTATTACATTTTGGCAAAATATGTATTATATCTTTTATCGCGTACATGTAATTTTGGTTTGCAATTATAATGCTTAAGTTTTAGGGTTAGTAAGCGAAATGGGCAAAACAGTCTACACAAGCAGCACCCGTTCACGAGTATGACACATGTGCCAGCCGTCGGCCTCCTCAACCATGTTGCGAGGAAGTTGTCGACCCGGCATATGACGCCGCCGAAAGCACAGAGAGTTGGAGAGTAAGTATGTCATACTGAAGCCCGTTACAGTTATATTATGCAAAATATATATGTGATCGAATGACATGATTCCAAAGAATATCATACGAAAGTACTTAATTCCAAACATTTTTATCCTCTATGTATTCTGAGATTTTGTAATGAGCTTTATTACACAACTTTCGCTTAATCGTTACTTGTAATTTGCCTATATATTTTAAGGACTTGATCTCAGTGAGTACTTTGTTATAAAAGTGTATACAGTAACCCTTAAAAGATTTGTTGATCTTTTGGAATCTAGTTTTGTGATGAACTGAGTTATTATTAGTGTATCGATTCTCTTTTTGGACTCTACTCCATTTGCCATCAGATGCAATGGAGTCATGTTTTTATTCTCATACATATATAAAGACTTATGTTATTTACGTTCTGTGTGGTTAACATGTGGTCGTTACGCATAACTTCAGGTGGCGCACTCAGCAGATAGGTAGGAAACAAGCTATTTTAGTTTTATCATAATAATATGGATTATGAATACATTTATCGTAATAAAAACAAATCAAGGCAGAAATGAAAGATAACGTAACATGAGTATATTGTTTATTGTAAAAAATAAATCACAATTTAAGTGTTGTCAGTCAGTTTAGAAAGGATGTCTTCTTCCAGTGTCGAGGCGATAGAGGCCGTTTCTGAAAAGAATAGACTTATTATTTGTGTGTGTAACTTTATACTGATTCCTATAACTAGTATTGTGAGTGCGAAATTATATTTGTGAATTTGGCTTATATCGCACAACGCCAAAGTCTCGGATCTATATTTTTTTTAGAGATGATTTATATTAATGTGGCATAATTTCGTATGGTTTCTATGGCAATTTATTGTTTAAAAAAAGTCCAGCTACAAATATGCCGTTTTCATAATCAGTGACAGAGTTTATTATATTTTGTTCATAGTTCAACAATTCATATTTGAACACATCCAAAAAGAAAGCCAACTGCGCACAGGATATATATTTTTTCTAAATTGTAATTCCACAGAAAACTAGGCATTCAGGTGCAAATTAGAACATTGTAAACACTCCAAACCAATATTCACATCAAAGTTTTCAAGAAGTTCAAGCTATCACGTTTACTCACCCGAATTTTCTCAAATCATCGTTACCCATATGAAGCCGTGGGCCACGGCAGTTATTCAAAGTAATTTGAAGGTTGTTTGAGCATTGATTTCCGATCAAATGGTTGTAAGTGACGGTGGCAGCGAAGAGTTCCCAAGCGCGGTTGTGGTTGCAGATGTTAGTAAGGCAGCCAGGCTGAGAAATGCCGCCATTGGGGAAGAAGTCAGCGTTGGCAACAGCTGAGCCGATGCCGAGACCACCAACAGTGTATCCACCATCGGTGTGGATAGCTTCTACATACACACCATCGTTGCGGTTGAGACGATTGGAGTTGTAACTCCATAGAGGGCCGGCGGGGTCCAGACCTATACATGATAAGCATAAAAAATTTATAGCTTGGTGTTTAATATAGAACTTTATATTTAACTTCAGATCTATTAATCTGATGAATAATATCAGTGGTAATGTAAAAACAAAAAAAAAGAAATTTATACTGGGTGTCTCGGTGGCGTAGTTTTATTGGAAATATTTTACGACACCGCTCTGAGATTCGGACTAAAATCCCAGGTCGGGGAAAATGATATTGGTATTCTCTTCTTAGTATCTTAGCAGTCGGAATTTGTGCCCGATATTACATTATGGGATGGAACAGACGGCCGAAAAGTGGGTGCCCCTGTTGCATTTCTGCCTACCTCTTCGAGGATAAAAGCGTCATGTGTGTTGGTTTGGTTTTTTATCTAAATATTTCTTTAACGAAGTGAATAACAGAGTAATGGTTATTCACTAATAAATAATAATTATCTATGTATTAACGTAATTAAGCATTGACGTAGTTGATTAAAATCTAGAAGGATAAGGAACGATAAATCATAACATGGTCAGGTCTTCTTTGGTCGATAATGTCATTAGCATGAAGAAACTTTGCATTACCTGTAACTCGAGCAACTCTTCCGCCAAGTTCACGTCCCGCGTTACCGACCAAGTGAGCGCCCAAGCTGAACCCGACAAGATGCATCGAGTTGAATGGGGCGCCAGTAATCTGGTTGACGAAGGCCAAAAATTGACCCAAGCCTCGACCGACGGCAGGAACTCCTCGCACTGCTGTGACGTAGTCAGACATGGCAAGGCGCCTCCAGTCCACAATAATGACGTTCGTTTCGAGCTTACGAAGATAAACTAGGGACAAAGTATTTTTTGTTAGGGGAAAGTATGGTTTGAATCCATTCAAAAAACACATGAGGATTGCATAATTATTTACTTAAATAAACGGTTATGCTTTTTTGATGAATATGATTGGTGCTGTTCTTAGATATTTTTAAACCAAACCTTTAGAAATGTCTGCAAATACGTATATTTAAATATAATATACGTATTTGCAGACATTTCTAAAGCAGACAAATATAAAAAAAATGGCTGTATGACGTTTTACACTTTAAACCTTTGCTCCTTAAATACGAATTTACTTCAAAATACGAATAACCTATACAATGTCAAATATTTACTGATATCAAATAACTGCTTACCATCTCTGATCACAGGGTTGAGGTTACTTTTTTGATTGCTAAGCCAACCGTGAGCGATGACGACGGTGGGGGCGTTACGGTTGAAATTTGAATTCCTGATAGAGTTGGCATTGTTGATGACAAGGGTCTGCGGAGAAGTAGGGTTCCGCCTAAAAAGAAAAAATAAACAATCATTGAAAAGAGTGATTATTGATACATTCTTAGCTATTTTGGTGATAAATTTGTTTACGTAAAGTTCTTTGAGGCTAAGAAATATTTGGAGACATCAACCATCCTTAGGATCAATATTGTTTATTGCCAAATATTGAACTTATATTTGACAACAATAAATAAATAACTAATGGATAATTTCTATAAATGATACTATTATTTGGTTTGAATTTTGAAATCAGAACTTAAGTAAGACAGATTTTTGCGTTTCTAACGTTTAAGATGCCAAAAGTGACTATTACAGAATATACTTTTATACTGCATATTAATCTAAATATTTTTGAAAGATTTTATATAACTTAAGCAAAATCATTCTTTATGAATATTAAAACGAGCTTTGGAAAGCAAAATATTTTCCTCTTTAATTACCTTGTGTACAGTAGGTAACGGTTGTTTGCAGGATTTCTGGAGATCTCATTTAGAAGTTCATGATCTGGTTCAGCTTCTAAGTCTACGTCGTGCATTATTCCATCTCCGTCCGGGAATTTTATGAATCGTTCATATACGTACTCCGGTTCATTTTGATCTATTGGCACTGCAGACGCAGTGTATGCTGAAAATGTTTTAATGTTACAATTGTTCACGCAGCCTGAATAATATTATTTCTCATGGTATGTTTTGATTAGATATTACTAATTTACTACACTGCATTATCGTCGAATGTATGATGTGGAATTGCTTGTTTATTTTTAAGGTGATTTAGGTTCTTCAGCTGATGTGTCGTTATCGGTTTTGTAATAACAGATATTTATTTTTGTAAAAAAAACTGAATTTTAATAATTGGTTAATCTACTGCGTCTTTAAGAACCGAAGTCGAAGTAAATATTATACAATTTACTGTTAAAAATAAGGAATAAAATACTTACCCGCGGCGATAACCGCAATGAAAATGAACCCTCGCATAGCGTAATGACTAATAGTCAACGATTAAACTATCTTGCGGAGGAAGGATCTATTTATTTTCCAATTATATCTTTGTACGATACACAATCTTATCTACATGCTCATGACATTCTCAAATCTCAACCAAAAAGCTGGGAACTAATTTATAATATCATGATTAATTTATATCATGATATTGCCTTCCATTATTTACGTTATGATTTGAAAGTTCTAGAAAAAATGTGTCTTCGTTATTGCATTACATGACAAACAAAATTTAATGACCATAATTTAGATAGGCGAACATCGATATGGTTTTCTTATTGGATTTTATGTCTAAAATTTATCACAACAACTAAGTATAAGCTTCCAGGTGTTGATCGCGAATTCTCCCGCTTTAAAATCCGTTCTTGCTACATAAGTTCCTAAATCACTGTACCGATCCAGAACGCCACCTGAATGACGTCAGCGCCATGTATTTGAAATAATGATTAAAAATTCAATTATTTTTACGGGAGCAATTGGGGATAAAAAAGAATATATCGCCTTCAAAAACCACGAAAAACCAAAACATAATTTTACATTACCTATTTACTGGTTACCAATTTTGGAGTCACTGACTAATTAAAATTGCTAGTTATCGTATTTCTTCATGTATTTATCTAGCTAAATTAGCAATTTTAATTAGTCACCGACTCGAAAATTGGTAACCAGTATATAGTTAATGTAACATTTTTTTTAGTGGATTTTAGAGGCGGTATAAATTTTTTTATGAAGTTTTTTTTTATGCTTTTTTGTGTTAGTAAAATTAGTATACTTTAAGGACAGTATAGTTGACGACGTCATTTTAGGAGTTTTCTGATATATCGACGAAGTCAAGGGTCCAACAAAAATAAAATTTATATGGAACCAAACAGGAAGTACCAGCTTTCAAATAAAAAAATAATCATCAAAATCGGTCTACCTTGTCAAGAGTTCTGAGGTAACAAATACACAAAAAAATACAGTTGAATTGAGAACCTACTCCTTTTTTGAAGTCAGTTAAAAAGTAGTAAGTAGTCGCGTGTGTGTTAATCTAGGGCATGGTCTATGTCTGTGGCAAATTTCATCAGATTCAGTTGTTTCTGAGTTAACTTCTAACAAACATTCAAACACGCAATCATCGAAACAGGTAGGATAAGATTAAAATAGTAAGATATTGCCTTATCTGGAACTCTTGGATAGATTATATTTTTTTTCTCTTGTTTTTATCTTATTATAACGTAGGGTCATTGTTACCTACATTTTCATGTATGTACGGCATTTTTACCACCACCTGCCAATGTTTTAGGAAGAAGTCTAATATCATAATAATATCAGCCCTGTACTATATACTGTCCCACTGCTGGGCACGGGCCTCCTTAACTACTGAGGGGGATTAGGCCTTAGTCCACCACGCTGGCCTAGTGCAGATTGGTAGACTTCACACACCATCAAACTTCCTATAGAGAATTTCTCGGGTATGCAGGTATTCTCACGATGTTTTCCTTCACCGTTCAAGCAAGCGATAATTCGCAAGAAAGAGGTATATAAAGATACCTCATATTAATACACACTTAATTTATCGGAATCCTTTTAAGACAAATATTGTGAAACCAACCTTCTGGGTGACTAAACTAAAAGTACTGACTCTGCCAATTTAATAATTATTCGGGAAGATAACGAAAGGAATGCTAAAATTATGTTTCCTAATTTATCCGATGATAAGTTTGTCTAAGAAGCGAATCAGATGTAGTCAACGTACCGTTTACTTTATTTTCGCTGTAACGAAACTATACTTGAAAACAAAATTCAACAAAGTTACAGTGAGTATATGTAGAAAGTTAATGAAATGAAATAAAAAAAAAACAAGTATAAAACATAAATTGTACATATAATAACCTCGTTTATTCACGAAGTAATGGAAACGTGGATCGAATAAGCACTGTCCGGATGTTTCTGTCGTTTATTTAATTTTTTCAGTTCACTTACTTTTATACATGTTATATCTGATTAATTAAACGCTTTTATCAATATTATCGTGCGTGTAATCGTCATAATTTACGTTTATTTGGAAGTAACAGGGATTTTTATTAAGCTTATTAAGAATGGGTTTTATTTGATAACTAGTGATTCCCATAGACATACTTCCCTAAACACAAGATAAAACCCTAGAACCCGAGTACAACGCCATCTACCAACGTCTAAGTATGGATCAAATAATAACAATAAATAAATTACTAACGATAAAAAGGATATCATTGTATGAAACTTTTTCAGAATTAAAAAGAAATCATTTTACATTATTAATTTTAACAATTTTGCATAAAAAATATTTTATCGATTTCAATATGTCACGAAACTCGGTAAAGACAAATTTCTTTTCAAAATCAAATTTGCCAGCTACGAATGGCGCGCGAGTTGAACTTGTGCCAATATTTTATTTAAATCGCCCAAAGTTTCCGCGCTCATGCTAGAAACATTGAATGGTTTAAAAGCGCACTTCTTTTTATTGGCTACTGGGCGTTGCATGCGGCTTTGCTCGCGTACAAAGGTTTTTACCATTACAGACATCCATAAACCAGCGCGATTTATTAAAAAAAAAAAAACCAAAATAAGCTATTATTCCCCAACGGAGCAAATTATCGAGGTAAAGTAGTCTACATAATAGGTATATGTTAATCCTAGATAGGATTTTTGTAAATTTCGTTAAAATCGGTTTAGCTGCTTCTGCGTTTACGTTTCACAAACATCCAAACATTTTCACAAACTTTGTAATATTAGCAAGACGTAAGATACCAAAGAGAAAACCAAGATAGGATAAGTAAATGCTTTGGGAAAGTATTATAGGTATTTAGGTATTGATAGATTTCATTTGTATGTTAGTACTTATTACAAAAATTGTACCTGCTACCAAAAAGACCTCGATTTAATCGCGCATATCACCAAAACAGATGGACAGGTTTGGATATTCGTATCAATTTAAAATAGTGCCATAATCTAGAGTAAGAGTTTTTTCGTTCATAAGAAAGAAAGAGGTATCCAACATTTTCCAATTAAGTTAAATACATTCCATATTAGAAACCATTACTTTTCCACTGGTTTATACCAGTGGAAAAGTAATGATTTCTAATATGGGGTGTGCGTGAGTGTATTTTTTACTAAAAGTGTGATGTTGCCGCTGCGACGAATTAGGAGTGTAAATATAAAGTTACTCTTTATTTATAACTAGCGACCCGCCCGGCTTCGCACGGGTGCAATGCTGACTATTTAATGAATGTTATTATTATACATATAAACCTTCCTCTTGAATCACTCTATCTATTAAAAAAAACGCATCAAAATCCGTTGCGTAGTTTTAAAGATTTAAGCACACATATGGACCGAAAAAGCGACTGTGTTTGATACTATGTAGTGATATTTAATTGGATCGAAACTTACATTTTTTTGTTTTACATCTAACGTTCGAGTAATATATTACAAAGTGTTATTTTCTAGAAGATAAGTATGTGGTTTTATTCAGTACCGCAATGTCTATATGAGCATAGATAAAAAAGAACATTTAAAAAGATAGGACTAATACATCATACGACGTTCTAGGCCTTGATTACGCATGCTATTTATTTAGACAACTACACAATACTCGATAGTGAACTTTGCACATGCAAAATATATATCGAACATTAATTAATCAGGCGGGACAGCATTAATCGCTGATAAGACTATGTTAAAGCAATCGGGAGGACTAATTATCCGCTGGAGGGAAATTTTGTTCTTAATCCAAATCCGCTTTGATAATAAATAATTTTGAACATTGAATTTTGACCAAAGCAACACGTTCTTAATTATATTTATCGTCCTTTTAAAATTACCTTAGAGCAACCGAGGTAGTCAATTTGATTTATAAAACCGTGTTCTAGTAAAAATCTAAATCAGTGCCTATTTCTGCCGCCAAGCAGCAGTGTGTAGTCACTGTTGTGTTCCAGTTTGAAGGACGTTGTAGCCAGCGTAACTACTGGACATAATGAGACTTAACATCTCACGCATTAGGATGGCGAGCGCAGTGGAATACAAAGCAATACATTGTAATTCAAGGTGTTGGATGGTGTTTCTACTGTTTATGGGCGGTCGTATCGCTTACCGTCAGGCGAACGGCAAGCTCGTCTGGTAATGCAAAGCAATAAAAATAAGAAAACTAGTCGAACCTACTAATACTGTCATTGTTTTAGGAATTTACTTTGTACATATATATATATTAATAATGTAAGAATACACATTGGTACACACTAATAAGGTTTCTTTATATTGCCCCAAGCTGAACAATATTTTCAACAAAATCAATATTTTTATGAGGCACCTCATTAAGAAAACGCGATAAAATGTAGTAGTCCATTGAAATGTTACATTTTTTAGGCCTTACCTTGCGTTTTTTAGAGGACGCAATTTTATTTTTTTGAAGTGTAGGGGAGGTCAGTCTAAAGCTAAAACCAAGTTTGTGGGGTCGCCACCCTTGTCCCACGGCCGCCATCTTGAAAATAGGGGTTGAAATGGTTTTACGATGTATCTCTTAAACTATTTATCTGACAAAAAAAATGTATAAACATTTTTTGTTGCAAATTAAATTCTCTATAACTTTGGTCTAGTAATTTTTGTCGTAGAACTATAAATAAAAAAGTTATTAGCGAAAATGTTAAGAAATTCAATGTTAAGCAATATCCATTGCAACGTCATCAGAACGTGTGTTTATAAGGTTCATAATACTTTTTTGTACTCTCATTAATACCCAAATACCCAAGGGACCATTAGGGAACAAAAGAACATCTGCCTGCTATTATTATTATTATTTCTAACCTCTCTTATTGTAAGAATAGCTGATAATATTGTGTTGAAGTTGTCGTTCAACTTATATCGTTTAGTTGTGCTACATATTACTGTACGTACGGATGTATTTTATTCTGTTTTTAATTGTGAAGACGATTTCGAATGATTTTAGACACGATTTTAACTTTAGTGAAAACTACTTTTTTTTATTAGCATTTTGACTTTTAAAAGACAAAATGCTAATAAAAAACTTACTTACGACAACTTCAACACAATATTATCAGCTATTCTTACAATAAGAGAGGTTAGAAATAATAATAATAATAGCAGGCAGATGTTCTTTTGTTCCCTAATGGTCCCTTGGGTATTTGGGTATTAATGAGAGTACAAAAAGTATTATGAACCTTATAAACACACGTTCTGATGACGTTGCAATGGACATTGCTTCACATTGAATTTCTTAACATTTTCGCTTATAACTTGTTTATTTATAGTTCTACGACAAAAGTTACTAGACCAAAGTTGTAGAGAATTTAATTTGCAACAAAAAATGTTTATACATTTTTTGTCAGATAAATAGTTTAAAAGATACATCGTAAAACCATTTCAACCCCTATTTTCAAGATGGCGGCCGTGGGACAAGGGTGGCGACCCCACAAACTTGGTTTTAGCTTTAGACTGACCCCCCCTACACTTCAAAAAAATAAAATTGCGTCCTCTAAAAAACGCAACCCCAAATGTAACTTTTCAATGGAGTATAGCAAAAATGTTATCTCTTTGATATTCATATTTGTTTGTCTATCAGGCTGATTTTTCTATAATCAGATAAAACTTATTGATAGGATTGATCAACTAAAAAAACACTAGTTGTAGGAATAGTATTGTTTAATTGTTTCAGTTTCAAATTCACTTCTAAAACAATCAACGTCCCGCTTTTTGTGACAGGGGGGGGGGGGGGGGGTAGAAAACTACATAGGTATTAAATGTTACTAATATAATAAATACAATAGTTCGTGAATATTTTTGGTTGATTGGATGTCGTGTTTATTAGACGTAAACGGAGAAACTTCTGAACGAGTTTGGATGTAAATCGGCACATGGGTAGACCATGTCATATTAAATACTACTTTTTATACCGGTAATTCTCTTCCATACGAAATGATGGAATTATTTTATCTGGATTTTTGAATAGATGTCGCTGGCATCGTAGTCTTTTAGGGAGTTTTGTAGTGGGAAAGGCTTTCCATGCGGAGCTGTGATTAACATCTAGTAATAATTTAAAATAAAATCATTTTATAATATTATAATTTATAAGTATTATAGCCATATTGTAGAGTTTGTATACAGCATGAAGACTCTGGCTCGACCGGAATGGAAATTACCATTTTCAAAACACCGGTGTGAAATGGCCTTACTATCACATATAGTTACTTATAGATTATATTTTATTTTTCACCTTCAATTTATATTATTAGTCACAATGTAGGTATTATGTTAATGAATCTGATCAAAATTTGTGACAGTCATGTTGCAGACACCTGAACGGACACACGCCTCCGGGTACTTTCTTGCAGATAAATAAAGTGAATATCTTGCTACCGCGTTTTTGCCAGTAATTCTGCGTCCAGACATAACAAATCTCAAACCCGAGTCCCAGCTTGAAGATCCCCTATATGAGCCGTTATTTATTGCAAAAGATTTTTGGAGGCCCAATCACCTCTGTTTCGTAATCGTTGTAAAATTTTCTTTTAAAGTAAATAACACATTGATGATTCGTTTGGTTTGTAGATATATGCGTTTTAACTAAACAATTTTTAAAATCTTAATTCTTAGTTGTCCTTAGTTATTAGCAACTCACTCTCACTCTCTGCTGATGGTAGGATATATCGCACTCTTAGTAAAATAATGAATTATTCCAAAATTGCCAATTTGTGGGAATCGTCAAACAACCAATTTCTGTTTGCGACCTTTTAGTTTTTTCCTTTTTTTTCATGCTATAGGTGTCATTATTTACCTATCTTTAATAAGCTCAATTTTAGCAACTTCAAAGAAAAGGTAGCAAACAAAAATTAATTTTCCGACGACCGCCACAAATTAATAATTTTGAAATAGGTCATTATTTTATTAAGGGTGCGATATTTTATATACACCCGTATAGCGATTACCATAAACAATGCGTTAAAACCCACCATATTGGCCCACGTAAGTGTGTCACGTTCCGGGATCAGCCTGTGTCTATACGGTTCCAACAGGCCGGCGTGATTGTCTCGACTGTCAAGGGGTAATCATCTCTCGTCAGTGTACTTTCTATTGAACACCTCTCATAATTAAGTGAAACCGTATAAAAAAAAATCACATCAAATTTTTTACGCTCTAATGGTACTTACAGGTTAAATTGTGCTGAGTTTGTCAGTGTTAAAAAAATATCAAATACGACAACTAATATTTGTACAAAAACACCAATTTATATATGAATATTACGTATATATAAGAATAATAATAACATGGAAATGAAATTGAATGCAAAGATCGTGATCTGTCCGACAAGTATGTATTGTCCTTAGATAATACCGTTTTGTAAGCATATATTTCCTTTGTAGGAATTCTATCAAACGAACTATAGCAAAATACTTGTGCGACAAGTAAGTATTAATTTAAGTTAATTTGGAAATAAAACTTTTTACGGATTTATATTATTATTTTCTCCCGACATTTCGAAGACTTTGCAGTATTCATCATCGCGAGGCGGATAAAATAATAATATAAATAACCGCAATGAAATTATACTGAAAGTGAAGATAGGGTTCGAGCAACGAGTACGTTCATCAATGATAATTCAAAAAGTATAGATTTGCCAAACCCTATCGATCAAATAAGAAATATTGTTAGTAAGTGAAGCGATATTTATTAAAATAAAGAGAAATATTACTGTCTACAGATCAGCTATGACTTATAAACATCGTCGCAGTCTATAGCTAGTGTATTTAATATTTGCATGTTTTCTTTACACAATTCATTATTAGTGGAGTATACAATTTTAATTGACAAGCTATATATCTTTATTAACGCTATTTTCAATAAGTTGTTCTGAGTTCGTTGTGCGTGATTCACTTCTATCAGCTTGCATCATGGAAGCAAAGGAATTAATTTATTTTACCTTCATTATCGGTATGTTATCGTTTTAATATTATAAATATGAAATTAGGGAAGTATGGATTTTTGATATTTTTTTATAAATAATTAAATAATGAAAGCTATTGCAAATTCCGAAAATGTATAGTAAGATTGAAATATCGAGAGAGATTTATAATAAAAAACCCAAAAACTTAACCTACGTGTCCAATTAAATTTCCCTTTCACTAGAACAACAATACCCAAAAAAGTATACTTAAGGTGGTAGCTCAAGGTCCATTTTCATACATTTATATTTCGGCCTTTAAAATTTAATATGACGAAATTTTAAAGGCAGAAATATCCATGATTATTAATTATTTTTACATTTTTCTTTCAACTGCGAGAACTAATCACTAACTAGACGTGAATTTAAATTCTTTACTTGCCAATACTTGTTTAGTTACCCAGATTAAAGCCGAAACAAAATGTATGAAAATGGACCTTGAGCTACCACCTTAATACTTACCTGCGCTGTAAATAGAACTCGTGTCAACAATTATATTAAATATTATAATAAAGTGGTAGATATGCCATTAGCAAGTGAAATTTGAATACGTGAAATTATCCTAATTGAGACCTTTGCATACACTAGGTGTAAGGGCCGACGCATATACAGCGGAGCGCAGCGCACATAGTTTTTTACTGTCAAACTATTATCGACATTGTCTTTATTGAAATAATATTCAAAATCAATTAAAACAACATTGTCATGCAAATTATTCTTGTGTGAATGGATTTTGATGATTTGTAGGGCATGAGTTCTGACAGATTTATAATTTTTGAATATCATTGGTGTACAACGTCAATTGACCTTTCTCGACCTAATGATTTAGAGTATGCATAATGCATTGATTGTATTATATATAATACTATGAATTAATTTACTAAATTAATTAATTCACGTTTATTAAGTATATACTGCTGAATGCGTGTTCTTAGGTTCCGCTTGTGTGATCTCTTTCCCTTGGCGGAAAACCTCCTTCTTTAGTATTTTAAAATAAAATAAAATATGTAATAATAATATCAGCCCTGTATTATAATACTTGCCCACTGCTGAACACGGGCCTCCTCTACTATTGAGAGGGATTAGGCCTTAGTCCACCACACTGGCCTAGTGCGGATTGGAAGACTGCACACACCTTCGAAATTCTTATAGAGAACTTCTCAGGTGTGCAGGTTTTGTCACGATGTTTTCCTTCACCGTTAAAGCGAACAATAAATTCACAAAGAATACACACATGATTTTAGAAAAGTCAGAGGTGTGTGCCCTTTGGGATTTGAACCTGCGGACATTCGTCTTGGCAGTCCGTTCCCACACTCAGCTAAGCTATCGCCGCTTAAATAAAATAAAATGCTTTATTCATCACGTAGGCGAACATAGTTGCACTTATGATAAGTCAAGGTACATGAGAACATTTAATTATTACTTAATTAAATTAGCTTATATAAAATCACCATATACATTATATGAGAAACTGTTTTACATAATTTCAAGCTTGTGGAGCCACAGGTTTACGCTATCTATTCATCAGTGAGCCAGTAATTGCTACATTTTTCAGTGTTTGTCTCACCTATAATGACAGAGCACGCAGAAATCTATTACACAGAATATTTGGCAAATCATTACACTGAGTACGAAAATCAAACTAAAAGTCAACATAATACAACTGCACCTACTACTAGACTTCTGAAAAAGTTTGTAGCAGATAATTATTATCACCTTTACACTAGGTAAGTGCTTTGAATCATATTTAATATTAAGGGATGGAGAAATTTAAATGTAATCTAATGTATAGTAATTGGAATGATGATTGTGACAATACTATGGAAAGGCAGGCAGTATTGTTTTTGCATTGTATTCGGTCAATGTAATTGAGGAAGGTGCAAAAATCTCTCAAGCATTGAGAATTCAGTCCCAATTCTAATCCTTCGCCTCACAAGTCAAATGCATTAAAAATTTTACTAGCTACCCAAGTAGTCATTCGCAAATATTTAGTTATACAAATCATAATTAGTCTATAATGCAATATTTAAGAGCATTGTCATTTTCAGGAACAACCCTAATTCTAGCGACCTTCTGTTCTATGACGACATCAGTTCCGTCAATTCATCTGAGTTCGATCCATCGTTGCCTATTGTGGTTGTAGTACATGGTTGGGGAGGCGATTACAGTTCCGAAATTAATCCAGCAATGAAAGATGGTAAAATGTTTTCTTATCCTAGTAGCTTGTGAATATTGTACGTCGTTCCTCTGATTCGTTTTGGATTTGCTCCTGAGATTTCTTGAAGTGATTTGATCAAAACCGTAATAGCGTTCTCCATGAGAGAGTGTACACGCAGTGCTAATAACCGACAAAAATAGAGAAGCATTAGCAGACATACGAACATAGCCGAGAAGACTGACGTCGGCGACATCTTTTCATGTATCACCATCTCGACACAACCATGACCAAACTGTCAAGAGTGCCCGAGTAAGGAGGGAGATGTTGTCCTCCATTTTAAATTTACTCATTCGTCTAGTCCCAGTGATCTAAGACCGTAAAACCAAAGTTGCTTCGGTTTTCTTCTTCAAATTCCTGAGGAAGTGTAACAATATTCCTGTTCTTCTACTTAATTAATAATACAACGAAATAACCTAGAAAAACTGTGTTTGTACTAACGTTACCATCCATTTGGATATAAAAACTTGCGATATTAATACTTTGAATGAAACTAATGTAGTTTTAATAAATTCATTTAGAAGTATAACTTTTATACTTCTAAAATTACAATCTACCATTACTACTACCTACTATAATAGGTAGATATTATGAATTAGAAAATTTGTTACAAGTTTCAGTGTTTAGATGTGAACGTAGAAATAATTTCAGATAAAATTTAGCACGCACATAAAATTAAATCCGTCCTGAAGTAGCATATATGCTATTTCATTACCCCAGTTGGGTAGGCACACAAATTGACTTTTATAACGGGAAAGGTTTACGAAGCGTTCTCCCAAGGTACCCCGAAAACCGTTCTTCCTAGTGAACAATATTTTTCAATTACAGCTTACCTGAACAAGAGCTCTGTGAACATGATTATAGTGGATTGGAACCAAGAGGCCAGAAAAGATTACATATCTGCTGTTAGTAGTGTACCGAGCGTTGGCAGGAATTTGGCCAGATTCTTAGCTTATCTTAATACAGCCATTGGTGCTTCTTACACAAAAATGCATTTAATAGGTTTCAGTTTAGGGGCCCATGTTGTTGGAAATGCTGGCCGGTATTTGAATGGCAGAGTCGCTCGCATTACGGGTAAGGAAAGATTCATTTTTTGCAATACTATTTTTACAATACTATTTTAGTGCAATAAGTACTTAATAATCTTCATTGTCTGCAGCTTCTAATTTATTTGAGAATCGTCTATAAACTGTTTCAACAGGATTGGATCCAGCTGGACCGCTCTGGACTCTAAATAGCAATCGTCTTAAATCTACAGATGCTACCTATGTTGAAGCAATTCACACGAATAGAGGAACTCTGGGTATAAATCTGAATGTTGGTGACGTCGATTTTTATCCTAACAAAGGTTTCTTCCAACCTGGTTGCTCTAATTCATCTTGCAACCACAGCCGCTCCTGGAAACTTTTCATAGCTTCTTTACAACACAATCATTTAATAGGGAGAAGATGTGGCAGTACAATCGAACTTGATTTTAATAATTGTCACGGAGATTCATTGGTTTTTGGTACTGACGATTTATTCAAGCTCGGGTAAGACAAATCTTAAATATCATGACGGTTTTCAATATTTGTTATGTTTAATGAGGAGATAAGCAAATCGCTCGTCCAAGGGAAATCGACAATTTGTTTATTATTAGATAGATCCTTCAGAGCGTTCACAGGAGTCCATGTCTTTTCTGCAACATGCTTGTAAAAAGTGTGTTGCACGGATTTTGTTTTATAATTAAGTAAATCCTTCAAAAGGTACAGGAGGCCTTAATTCTCCTGCACCATGGTTGTATAAAGTGTATACTGATCGACATTGAGGTGCAAATAAGTTACTGTGACACTATGTACGCCTTTAAACAGTCATTCGAAAATTATTTTTCTATTTCTGCGAGATGGAACCTTATATCTTTTGTTTTTTCAGGGGCGGCATGTACGCATTTTCAACCACCTCAACTTACCCATATTGACCATTAATTTCAGCAGCAATGATTTATCAATAAATATAATTTAAGAATAATTTACGTTGAATTTGCCATAGCAATGTCTTCTAACACATCATGAGTTGCTCATAAGTTCTACGAAGTGTTTCCAGTGGTTTCGTTTCTGCCTGATATATCGTTGCGAAGGAGAGACATATGTTACATATTTTGTTCATATTAAATAAATTTCATGAATCTGTATTGAGTGTTCAATATAATAAGTATAAACGTGGGTTATGTGTATGTATTAATGAGTCTTCTTAAACCCTAATATAATTGAAAGACGCGAATGATTAGTAATAGAACGTAAAAAAGGCTATGAGATACCTTTTGCCATTTGCCTCATGTACTTTTTGGGCCTTATATAGGGTTATTTTGCTAACCATAATTTTCAATAAATGATCTCAATCCTTTATCCCAATCTCTTTTCTCAAGCTAAAAAATAGACCAATCAGACCAAAGTTTGCTTGATGAGTTTTTTTTATTGTTTTATTTTCGGCATTGGATTGAAGATTGAGATTGTAAGTAAGTATTGTAAGTGAAAGCACATAAGAAAAAATAAATAAATTTATTTTCCAAAAAGTTACACATCTTATAATAATTAGCAATGATATCCATACTAGGCTATGCCTGTATCGTGAACATTAAACATACATATCTTCTTGACAATCTTACCATTACTTATTGCCCGCATTCTACTCTCTACCCGCAGATGTAAAATAAAAAGTGTAAGTATCAAGTATAATACATCTACACTAATATATTATAAAGCTGGAGAATTTGTCTCTTTGAATGCGGTAATCTCATGGACTACTATACCGATTTTTTTTTTCACTAATTTATTTATATTATTTTACTTTATTCTCATGTTTAATAATAATTGCCTACAAAGTATGATAAGTGAATTCTAAAAATTATATCTTTACAAGTTAATATCAGTAGGGAGCTATATAAGTGATATGGGTTAATTACTATCCCGGGAAAAAAACCGCAAAAACTTTTTCACGTGGCTAGCCGCAGGCAAAAGTTAGTATACTGTACTGACTGTACCAATATAAAGTAATTTAAATTTTATAACGCCCTAATTCACAGCTACTAATTTTCGCAGCCGTCGCGTTATACTTATAGTTAGAAATACATTCTCGCACACACCATTTTTGCACTAAACTACAAAGTGATAAAAAAGTCAGAAAACTAAAACCGAGATTTTTGGCGAAAATATTCGTTATTCAGGGTTGATTTTTGGCACGTTCTTATCAAAAGTGAAGATGAGTATGAGGTTTTATTTATTAAAACAATGTCAAAACGAGCCCGTAGGTTATACTTCCAGCGCCTCATATCGTTTCGCAAATTTCTACAATCTGCCACAAAAATAACTAATGTAATTCAAAATTTTAAAACTGCTACACATTAAGTTCAATCCCAATTTTCTTTTTTTTTCTTACGTAAAATTATATAAATCTTTATAAGTTTACATTAGTAAAGAAAAAAATATTGTTAATAATGGCCATTTCACACCGCACACTTTTAACGCGCCGACGACTTGCAGATGACGCCCGCTAATGCGCTTTTAACAAAATTCAGACGCCGACGGTAAACCTTCGCACACGTAAAAAAAATTGTGGTGACGTTAACATTTATTTGTATTAATACAAATCTGCAGATACGGCGACATAGACGCGTTGCAGTCACGCATATGTTTTATAATATAGAAATCTTTAGGTTTTTACCAGCATCTTCAACCGAAATAGCCCTCCCCCCCCGCTCTTTATAAATTCATAAATAAATGCAATACAGACGAGCTTTGTACGAGGTTCGCACACGCGTTTGTATCGATTTGTACAGCATTTGAATTGATACAAATGCGGAAATCTGCGTTTTGGTCATCCACAGCGCTATGAACGCGCGTTCTGTAAACGTGCGTCGTTGGCGCGTTAAAGATAAGCCGTGTGAATAGGTTCTACACTCCTGACCCTGTTCGGTATAACCGACCGCATAAATACTGAAGAATTTAAATTAATGTTTTGGCTCAAAGTTCACGATTACGTTAATGAATAATAATCAAGACTTAAAAAGTGTTATTACTCAATAATGTTATCAATTATTATTCGCAAGATCATTATATGTTTTTACATTTTAAAACAAAAAATATCTGTAGTGTTTTGTTGTTTGCGGTAAGTAATATTTTACATTGAACCACAAGGAACAGGTGGGTTTAATATCGGTTAATTGCCCTTTGTTTCAACAAAATAATGATTTTAAGCCAAACTTCGCTAACAACTGCAATAAACGTGGCCCATGAGCGAGGGTGAAATATCTCACTCGGTACATTTTGCAGATTTGTAATTAGCTTTGGTTTGAAATAATAAAAACTGTAGTATAATTTCTATTAACTGTTTCTCCAGACTTCGCCTGTGTATCATACGTACGATTCGTTATGGGACTCAAATGGAGTTGGGCAGGCCATATAGTTAGACGCAGCGATGACAGGAAGAGTAAAGCGCTGACTGAGTAGCCAAGGCAAGGTAAGCGTAGCGTGGGACGTCCAGCGGCTTATTGGGTGGATATTTATAAGAATTGCGGGTCGAACCTGGATGTGATTGGCTCGGGACCGAAAAAAGTGGCATGATGTGAAAGAGACCTATACCCAGCAGTGGGACTCTACTGGGATGATGATGATGATCAAGGTACCCAGTAGAAAAACTACTGTGTTTTTAGGCTATTTACATTGGTCTATGTAATAGTCACTATGAATGGACTATTCGAAATCCATGTAAATCCGTACAGCGGTTTCAGCATATACAAATACACATAAATTTTCATAAACTTTTGCATTTATATTAGTAAGATATAAATGCAACTTGTCCTTGTAATATCAGGCTTCTTAATTTTTTCTTGTTGTATATGTCATAGTTGCAATGGTTATGCTGAGTCTGGATTAGAATCCCGGATCGGGCCAAAACTAATTATGAATGAGAATTTCTATATTAAAAACTTACTCAGTTCTAGCTCGGAATCAGAAATTTGACTGTGTGATACCCCCGTGCCACGGAAAGCACGTAAAGGCGTTGGTCTGGCTCCTGATCTCTCTCCGTTATGTCGGATTGCCAAATGAAATCATCATCGATGAGATCACTGAACTATGAGAGTGGAGGAACAAAGAGGACTCCTATGTATTACGCCCATACTTGTGCACTTTATTGTATTTTCTGCGTACCTGGCTGATCTCCGTTGAGTTGCCACTGTGGCCGATTTTCGGCTAAAAGGATTCAATTCATTAATTTACACTGCCAGTGTGAAGAAATAATGCTTCCTTGCTAAAACATTTAAATAATAATACCAAATTATAACTTAACGATAATTATAATAGTAATTGAGAAAAGGCTGTACGGTTCTTCAAACGCATGGGGCAAATTTCATCAATAATAAACAAACAATGAGCGCCTTTATCAGAAAAAAATATAATGATTAACCCTTCCAATCAAATATAATCCCTTCCAATAAATCCCATGTAATGAGTAATCAGATTAACGTGATTCTATTTGGATCGTGGGATTGAATTTTAATCTACCACGAGTTTTAATACAATCGAACGAGATGAGAAAGCCGCTGGTACAGTTATCGTCTGTTCAGACACTGTAGCAACACCATCAAAACTTGAATTATTAGGCACTGCCTGTTACTGCACTGCGTTCGACTTAAAGTTCCGTATTCGCAAACGTTATTTACCTAAGTACAGTTCAATGCTATGATAATAAGTCTGTTCTTCTGCACCTGATGGTAAGTGTAGTGGGGTCAAATAGAATGTCGACTGACGAGTATCGATTACCCTTTGAGAGTCGACACAATTATGCCGGCCTGCTGGAATCGGTAATACACAGGCTGATCCCGGAACGTGACACACTTACGCGCGCCACTGTGGCGGGTTTTAACACCTTGTGGAGAATGGCCGCTATCCGGGCGGATATAAAATATATCTTACAATCAACAAAAACCACCTCTACGCCTCTTCTGTCTATGATTTATGTAACCGTTGTAATATTCGTTTATTCAAATATGTATATATAAAACAAAAGAGTTTTACTTGACTACAGTCATTCAGTGGTTTATTTATAATAAAATTTATAATTCGTTTCTATTTTTAGTCTGCAGCCATCAATCCACTCTATCTTCTAAAATAATATAGGTCTTCTACTCCAGTATAAGACCTATGTGGACCTTGCTCGTGGCTTTGCCGAGTTAAATTAACTTCTCAGAATAATGGTTCTTACCCAGATAAAATGTCTTTGTCGGAGTATAGTCCCAGCTTCCTATTCGTGATAGAATGTTCAGGTTCAGAAATTAGCGTGTCCAAAAACAAAAACATCGGTGTCATAATATAAAATTGATATTACGGAACATGGTAACTGTATCCTTGATAAGGATATTATGAATGCTGCAAATATTAAATATTCCAATAATTATACTGTTACTAAGCTCAGCGTAATCCTAATTAAAGAATGTGCAACCAGTAACAGAGTAATTACTTTTGATTTAGATTTTTCTATTGGACGATTTCTATCAATGGTTCCCGAGGAAAGGCCAATAAAAAGAAAAGGGCAAGAAAAAGACAGACTACCATCTTGACAGTTAGATGACATCGCGAAATATATCCACCAGTAAGCAATGGATGAGGCTTGCACAGGACCGGTGAGAACGGCGTGATCAAAAGCAGGCCTGTACCCAACAATGAGTGGATATGGCATAAGTTGTATGATTGAGATGTTCACATGCGAGAGCCACTGCAATGTCTATTCCTATCGCCAAGCAGCAGCGCACATTCCCTGTTGTGTTCCGGTATGAAGTATATTGCAGCCAGTGTAATTACTAGGCATTATGATATCATTTTTGTCTGAGGGTGATGAGCGGAATGGAGTGTCACGGAGTATTTTGTACTTCAATTTTTTTTATGAGCTAAGCATAAGCAATAGCTTACCAACGGGCGAGCGGCATGGTCGTCTCGTCATTCTATTCCAATAAAAAAGTCTGCAAGTGGTACATTGGACTTAAGGCTCAAGTTGCTGTGCAAGGATTATAATCATTTATAGGATAATGTAATTCTTAAATACATTTTTTTAATTCTACGCTTTATTAATTATTCTCGAAACACAACATTTAATGATAATCAAAATAATACATTAGAAGCTTTTTCTCAGTTCAATAAAGCATCGCACTTGTCCGCGACATAGTCGTGGAATAACGACCAAGCTCCTTAAATCTTTATTTAAAGAGCTTGGTCAATATTCCACGATTTCAAAAAAAAAAAAAACAATTCCAAAATCTATTCCTGACAAACAAAATCCATCTATTAGCCGATGAATTCGAGTAATTTATAAAACTATTTCTTAAATTACGAATGATATTACGAGGTCATGCACTCTGACTAGATGGAGAAGATTTTGAGCATCCTCCTTTCATTGAAATCCGGTCGGTAGTTTTGGAATTTCTCTCGTTGAGATGGATGTGGCGGGGGACGTCGTTTTACAATATGTACTTACTTATAATATGTATGACTCTCTCGGTGGCGTAGTTGTACTGCATGCAAGGCACGGCAGTGCTCTGAGGGCTTGGGTTCGAATCTTGGGTTGGGCAAAGTGATATTTGGGTTTTTCTGCTCAGTATCATCCCGGAGTCTGGAATTTGTGCACGATATGGCGATAGGCTCGCCCCCTATCACATCATAGGACGGAACATACTTGGCAAAAAGTGAGTGCCCTGGTTGCGCCCATACATATCCCTTCGGAAAGACATGCGTGATGTGTGTGTGTTTATATATGTAAGGATACCAACAGTGACATCTAATTAAACATTACCCAAATAGATTATATTCGTACATTTTTATCAGGGAAATGGCTCATCAATCTATATTATTGTTTTATTCCTGATACAGTTCAATTAATAGATTATAATATATTATCGGATAAGTAATCACTTGTTTTTCTCTAGTGGTTGGACACCTTTGAACTTTGGTCGAAAATTCGCATTGACCTTTTGAACACATAAAAATTAATAACAAAAATGAACATATTCTACAAACATTGTAGCGTAGTGGTAGATAAGGGCTGTGAGACGAGAGGCTGCAGGTTCGATGCTTAATTCGAGTGACACGTTGGTTTCATACGGATTTCTTTATTACCTAAGGTTGAAGGTCGAAGGTTCTTTGAAGTTCCCAATCCCCAAGTCATTAGTATCAGAGTCGGCCACATTTCCCTAATTACGCTATCCTAATGTGGGGTCAAAACTGCATGTGACTGGGTATAGTTATTATATAGATCTCCGCGTCAACCGAAAGTTTGTCTTACAATAAATAAATAGAATGATCTGATTTTAATACAACTGATTATTCTCGAGAATATACTACAGAATTTTCATACTTGGCAACTTGTATATTTGTTAGAAGGGAATGAGTTAGCTAGCCAATGGAGATCCGCCAGGTACGCAGGAGATATTATAGTGCACAAGTGTGTGCGAAATACATAGTTGCACTCTCTATTCCTTTACTCTCATAGTCCGGTGAGACGGCAATCAGACATGACCGGGAAGAGATCAGACGCAGGGCTAACGACTTTATGTGTTTAGAAATAAAAAGCGTTAGTACCAACCCAGTCTATATCTTATGCACTTATTTGCTCATATAATAATAATAATAATATCAGCCCTGTATTATATACTTGCCCATTGCTGAGCACGGGCCTCCTCTACTACTGAGAGGGATCAGGCCTTAGTCCACCACACTGGCTTAGTACGGATAGGTAGACTTCACACACCTTCGAAATTCCTATAGAGAACTTCTCAGATGTGCAGGTTTCCTCACGATGTTTTCCTTCACCGTTAAAGCGAACGATAAATTCACAAAGAATACACACATGATTTTAGAAAAGTCAGAGGTGTGTGCCCTTGGGATTTAAACTCGCGGACATTCGTCTCGGCAGTCCGTTCCGCACCCAACTAGGCTATCGCCGCTTCATATTATGTAATAATAGCAATTTTGTTAACGGGCAAACTGATAATACTGCACCTGTTAGTAAACGGAGTTGGGTCCTGATAATGTGTTGATTGTCAACAACTGATTACTCTTAATCTGTTTTGATGATCATTAAATAAATCTTTGTTTCGAGCAATTACATCATAAATTAAAAAGTATTATTATACAAGGGACCTGATTTATGAACATTATTCCTTTGGTAAATATTTAAAATATTTTTAAACTATCGATACATTTCAAAAAAATTATCTATAATAAAAAATGTTTTTGTTGGAGATTGTAACCTTCGTCGTGACTTATTATTTTTTATATGTTCTATTTTTAGAACTAATTGTATTTTGTTTGCCATAGTTACTTCTCTTTAGTCCGAAATAAACACTCATGTCAATAACATCTTTTTCCGACTTTATTTAATTACTAAGAACATATACCATATTTACAACACGTTATCAGCACGAACGCTTAGTTCTTAGATTTTTTCACGTTTTTTAGTAAAATAAAGTTGTATATATTTTTTTGTGTGACTAGGAAATAGTAATAGTCTGAAAATGTCACATGAATCTGGAGATGTTTCGAGTGTGAAAAATTCCCCTGCGTCGATCACATCTTTTCCATTTCCTTGTTTGAGGATAAAAGATGGATATCCGACTTGGAAGTTCAAGATGCGAAATTACCTTATCCATGAAGATTTATGGGAAACAATTAGTGGATACCGAGATGGAGACACAACCCATGCCTCTACAAAGGTACGCAAAGACGCAAAGGCATTAGCAAAGATATGCTTATCAGTAGAAGGTGCAGCGATAACCCATATAAGATGTGCGAAAACTGCATCTGAGGCATGGACTTGTTTGCAAAAAGCCTTTGAAGATAAGGGAATAGGACGAAGATTATTTTTGGAGCGTAGACTGTACAGGTTGAGTCTATCAGAGTTCAAAAATATTGAACTATATATTAACGCAGTTATGTCAACCGCACAGGATCTTGCGGATATTGATGTAGTCATAGAGGACAAGTCTATTGCTGCAATACTTTTGGGAGGTCTAACTCCAAGGTATGAACCTCTCATTATGGCTTTAGAAAATTGCAATGTAGACGTGACTACAGAGTTGGTGAAAACAAAACTGCTTAATGAAATGTCCAAAGATGTGGCTACATTATTAGACTCTGTCTTTCATGCGAAGAAGAAGCCTAAGTCAATGAAGAAGAATATAGTTTGTTATGAGTGCAAGACACCTGGACATAAGAGACCAGACTGTCCACAGAGAAACAAGAAGGAGAAAGGCAATGCGGTAAATACCAATGATACGATATTTACAAGTCTTAATACTTCTGGAAACCCAAGAAAGGACATAATTTATGTAGATTCAGGTTGTACTAGACACATGACTTCTAGACGGGACTGGTTTCAGAATATCTCGATACAGAATCAAGGTACTGTTACTGTCGCAAATGGAGAACAGATTAAGTGCTGCGGAATTGGAAATATTTCAATAAACACGCCCGAGAACGTGGTCAACAATATTAGTGATGTTGCTTATATACCAGATTTGAAAGCTAGTTTGTTATCTGTATATAAAACTGTTGAAAAGGGTTTTATTTGTGTTTTTGATAAAAATGGATGTAACTTTTATAAATCTGATACTTTTAATTTTACAGGTGAATCTGTTGCTCATGCCTCGCCCTGTGGTGGACTGTACGTTTTAGATGGAACTGTAAATGTTTCCGAGAATGTGGCGGATAATTTTTTGACACAAGATGTGCACTCTGGTTGTCAGGATAGTTATCAAATATGGCATAAGAGGTTAGGACATTTGTGTCGTATAGGCATGAACCAACTGAAAAATCACAAGGTAGGTATAAAGTATACAGGAGTAGATAAAACTAGTTGTATCGCTTGCGTGGAAGGTAAACAAGCAAGAAAAACCTTTCAAAAGGTTAGCGTTTAATAGGGCTACTTCCCCTTTGGAACTGATCCATATGGATTTGATGGGACCGGTGTCTACAACTTCTTTTCAAGGAAATAGATATATGTTGACAATAGTAGACGATTATACGCGAAAAGTGTTTGCTTATTTTATTTCTTCTAAAACAGAAGTCAAAGATATATTTTGTGTGTTTCAATGTTTTGTTGAAAATCAGTTAGATAAAACAATTAAAGCAATTAGGACTGATGGAGGTAAGGAGTTCGTGAATAAAGAGTTTGTTGATTATCTTGCTTCAAAAGGTATTGAACATCAAACAACGACGCCTTATAGTCCTCAGCAAGTTGGAGTAGCGGAACGCACCCATCGTTCGGTTACAGAAAAGGCAAGAACGTTGCTAGCTGAAAGTTCACTACCGAAAGCATTCTGGGAAGATGCATTCCAAGTTGCCATTTACCTTAAGAATAGGTCTCCTCATCGAGCCTTAGGTGGACAAATTCCTTATGACAAATGGTATGGACGAAAAGGTGATCTTAGCCATCTAAAAGTATTTGGTTGTAGAGCTCTAGTCCATATACCTTCGTGTCACAGGAAGAAATTAGATGTCAAGGCACAGGAAGCAATTTTCGTCGGTTATTCTGAAAATCCAGGCACTTATATTTTTAGGGACCCTGCTAACCCACGAAAAGTTATTATATCCAGAGATGCAACCTTTTTGAAAATTGCTTTACAGCGCTAAAGCAGAAGCAATCTGTCGCACAGTCAAAATCTATATTGTTATTTGATGAGCAAAAGAGATTGAGTCTGAGTTTGATCATGACTGTCAATTCTATGACTGTGATGAGAATATCAGCCCGGCGGCTGAAGCAACTTTACCAGTAAATCTAGAAAGTGCAAAAGAGTCAGTGACTCTGGAAGAGCGAGAGTCTCTCAGTGACTTAAGGCTGCCTAGTGTGGAAGAAATGACAGCGAATTTGGAACAGGAATCGCACCCTGAGCGCAGATACCCTTCCAGAGACAGAAAAACAACAAATTTTTATAAAGCTTACAATACGTCAATGGTAGATTCTAATGAACCTACGACATATTACGAAGCTACTCATGCCGATGATGCTGATAAGTGGCAACATGCTATGGTTGATGAGTATAGTTCCTTAAGGAAACTCCATACATGGAATTTAGTAGATAGACCTAACAAAAGGTTATACCATGTAAATGGATTTACAAAATTAAAAGGGATGCTTATGGTAATATTATCAAGTATAAAGCGAGACTCGTCGTCAAAGGTTTTCATCAAGTTGAAAGTGTAGACTACAAGGAGACGTTCGCACCAGTGATTCGTCATTCTTCCCTCCGCACGTTGTTTGCGATAGCTGCAGATATGAAGTTGAGAATGAAGCACTTAGATGTCGATACAGCTTTCCTTAACGGAGATTTAGAAGAAGAAGTTTTCATGGAGCAACCTCTTGGTTTTATTCAAAAGGGTAAAGAAAACAAAGTTTGTTTATTGAAGAAATCTCTTTACGGTCTTAAACAGGCACCGCGAGCTTGGAATAAAAAGTTAAATGAAACGCTTTCTAAAATAGGTTTCATAGGAACTCCTTCCGAACCTTGTGTGTATACTAAACTTTTTGGTAAAAGAACTTGTAATATTAGGAATCTTTGTTGATGACATAATAGTCTTCTTTAATTCTGATTTGACATTTGACACTGTCAAGAATGATTTGTCGAAATATTTTTCATTAAAAGATCTCGGAATACTGAAATGTTATTTGGGACTACAAGTTGAAAGTGATTCCGAGAGTATAAGGTTGAACCAGCGAAATTATATTCTTTCTATATTAGAAAAATTTAATATGAAGGATTGTAAGGCCGTGGATACTCCATTAATTAAAAGAATATGGAAAAAAGAATGGATGGTCAAGTCGGTGAGTCTTATCCTTATCAAAACTTAATAGGATGCCTCATGTATCTAGCGGTAAACACACGACCAGACATCGCTTACGCCACGAGCTATTTAAGTCAATTTAATACGTGTTTTACTAAAGAACACTGGAATGCTGCTAAAAGGATTCTGCAATACCTAAAAGGTACCCTAAACTATTCATTGGTTTACAGGAAGAATAGAGAACCTTTAAAGGGTTTTTGTGACGCAGACTGGGCAAACTGTCCAATCGACAGAAGGTCATACACCGGTTATGTTTACAAGTTAAGTGGAGGTCCAGTATCATGGGAATCCAAGAAGCAACCTACTGTTGCGTTAAGTTCGGCCGAGTCAGAATATATGGCATTAGCGTCTGCCACGAAGGAAGCGTGTTACTTACGTCGGTTTATATACGAGATAACAGGTATACTTTGTTCAGTTAACTTAGCTTCTGACAGCCAAAGTGCCATTAATCTTGTTCGAAATCCTGTACACCACAGCAGGACGAAGCATATAGATACTAGGTTTCACTTTATTAGGGAAAAGGTATCTAATAATATTGTTAAGTTAGAATATATAAAAAGTAACGATATGCCTGCTGATGTACTAACGAAGGCCCTCGGACCTCTAGCACACAAACGATGTGTAGTTAACTTAGGTTTAGAAACTTAATTATTATAATTTATCTAATAATATTGTTAAGTTAGAATATATAAAAAGTAACGATATGCCTGCTGATGTACTAACGAAGGCCCTCGGACCTCTAGCACACAAACGATGTGTAGTTAACTTAGGTTTAGAAACTTAATTATTTTATTTGTTTTGTTTCTGTCACAACTGCGATTAAGGGCGGCTGTTGGAGATTGTAACCTTCGTCGTGACTTATTATTTTTTATATGTTCTATTTTTAGAACTAATTGTATTTTGTTTGCCATAGTTACTTCTCTTTAGTCCGAAATAAACACTCATGTCAATAACATCTTTTTACTAACTTTATTTAATTACTAAGAACATATACCATATTTACAACAGTTTTAAATATTTACCGAAACAACAGTAATAAAATCATACTTTTTAATTTATGATGTAATATCTGATAGCGTTTGGCAATTCATCCGACCAAGCCATCTAGCTATCTAAATAAAGTATAAGAAACGTATTGTCTTAAAGATAATGCCCGCACTTACCTGCAACTCCTAAACTTAATCACTATTCTTGTGTTCCTGCTATTTAGTTTCTTAGTCATTAGGGTTCGCACTGTCCCTCCGCTTAGTATAATAAAAAATACATGTCATTGTTTTGATAAAAAATACTTGTCAACAAATTACGTGTTGTTTTGCAATGAATATGCTCTACTTTGCGTCCAATCAACAAATGAGTTGACAGTTTGGTGTAGGGATTTATTTGAGGCTATTTAGTGCCGTATTAATGAACCGATTGAGATCGGTTTATTAAAACTTCTTCTTCAGATCTTACTCACCGTTGAGTAGAATCTTAAGTAGCCATTTAATGTATTGAATTATTTAATAAACAAATCTTGAGCAGTCATTTACGCGCCGATTGTTAGCTGAGTCGACGCGGCTTTATAAACAAAATATAGCTATCAAAATCCGTCATATGCTGTAACTTAAGATATCATTTGAGATGCTGTTAATATCTATTTATTAAATAGCGACGGTATTAAGATGCTGTCTGTGCCTTGACAACGTCTCAGCTGATATCGCAGTTCAGAACAATATTACTTAAATAGTATCTATATCTTGTTTATATTCACAGTAATTATAAGAAAACGAATAATGACATCTGGTTGTCGCATTTTGTGTTGTGTTTTTATTAACAGCTGACAACGTCTGCGTGGTGCGTAATATACATTTATTTTCTTCGAATATAGTGCACTCAATAGGTGTTTATTACATGAATAATATATCTATGTCTACAGTTTATAGTCGGTATTACTTAATATTATTGTTCACGATTAATTTCCGGAGGCTTGTAGACTGTTTGTAGTATTGTAAAGTAGGACCACGATGTGCTGATAATCTGGAAAATATAACTTATTACATAGGATATCATGTGTCCATTCATTATTAGAATATTGAAATAAGATCTAGAATCATATTTAAATACTAATCCCCTTATTCATAGACTTTTTTATCGAAGTGCGGAGCATTGCTGTGATAACAAGTATTTTTCTCAGCTTTGTTTATCTGACAGCTTGCTATTTATTCAGCTTTGTTTATCTGACAGCCCAAAAATTAAAGTTGTAACTCAATATTTGCCAATCACAATGGCCCTATGTCTCTCACTGAGAAACAAACTTATTATCACAGCAATGCTCCGTCCTTAGATAAATAACGTCTATGAATAAGGGGGTAAGTCTATTTTGCTTCTAAATGTTAACTCCCCTAAGCTCAATACTTCTAAAAGATCGTAAATCGTTACCAATTGTTGCTGGCAGCGGAAACCAAAATATTATACGATAACGCTGATCTTGCTTTCTGACTTTTTAATTCTGTAACTATTTAAATGGTCCTTTGCAGAAGAATATGTATTATGAGATAACATTAGCGACGAAATAATAACAAGAAGTTTGGAATGTTGTACGCGTAATGGCAATAGGGTCGCCTCCTAACAAATCATAAGACGCCATAAGCATGGTGATAGTGGGTATTTGCGTCAACCGACCCCTTCGTGTGCGTCTTGAGTGACGGCGTATAGCGCAAGCGGATTGTGGAACGTAGGAATGCGGAATGTAGGTGGAAAGCTGTCCTTAGTGCATGCTGTACGGCGTTTGCGATCACACGTTGTGCTTATAAAATATTTTTTTCTGTCAAATATTAAAAGTTTACAGTATTTATGTAGAAAAAAAATATTCTTTTTTTATGACATATGTTTAGTGTCAAAAAAGGAAGATATTTTTTTCTATGGCAAGAAAAGATGGTGAATACTCTAGACTACATGAAGAATTAAGACGCTATCCGTATAAGTTTTTTATTTTTGATCAGGGTGCCCGGACACTTAAATACAAACCATTTCCATCAAATTTGTGGTAAAATATTTTTGATAAAATTCTTCCCTTTATTATTTTGCAACGTAATATACTCTTGAATACTATATAATACACACTATCCGCTACTTAGAATAAAAAAACGTGTGTCAGAGCGGATCCGCTAACATAATCCGCCGAATCGAGAACGCGCACGTTCGCAGTCCGGACAGGTTCAAACATGCCTAGTATTTATACGCGGCAGATTCCGCGTGCGCGATACGCTGTCACTAGGACGCATACTGTGGGGATAAACGCGTTGAGTATAATATGATATCACGTTTATTAATCCTCCAACCCCGGTTATTGTTAAGCTTCAAGAATGAAGACAATCAGCTAGAAGACAGTAACATTCATATGCAAATATGAAGTATTAGATAGTAGGAACTGAATGTATGTAATTAATTTCCTCAGTAACAACAATTAATATCATCTGTGGTTTGTTCGCGTTGCTAGCGGCTAAGCGTGGAACACGACTACTTCTTGTGTAAATATCTATCCTACTTATATTACTATAAATTATTATAAGATAAAATATTATGTTCCGAATCTACAATAATTAGTAATGTGTTATCAACGAGATCTTGTTACAAAAACAGTTTTTTATCGATAGGGATAAAAAATGACATAAAATGAACAAAAATCGATAGATGGCCTTATATTCGATAAATCGAGCTTTACAAACTGCTGGTATCTTAACATGGAAGTAGCGTTCCCTTTCTCGCACCTATATACGCAGGCACCCTTGGGACCCAGACCACACACACTCAGCCCATTTGCCCTTTGCACGTTCATGTTCGTGGAAATATTGACAGTAAACTGAAGCATAAACTGCTTTGCGGGTGTTCTCTGAAGCTGTAGCCAATATGCTTTTCTACAATCGTTAATGTTAGTAAAAAAAAAATATATATAAAAATGACATATCGCAATGATGAGTATTCCGCTAGAATATGTTATTCCCGTATATAACGTTAGCGTTAACGATTGTATAAATAGATCTTGGCTACGATCCCTGGTCTTCTCGATACATCTGTACCTCCACCATTTACCATCAAGCGCTGTGCTCAGATCATCATCTTCAAGCTTTGGAAATCTACTGCTGAACATAGGTCTTCCATGAGATATCCAGAACAGCCTATTAGAAGCGGCTGCAGCGTGCGCCTGCGATCTTTACCACGTCGTCTCTCCTCTGATACGTGGTCTTCCAACGATGCCCGTATAAAACATATTATTATGATTGTGTCCAATTTGAATTTATGTACGATATAGAGTCGGACCCAATTTTTGCATATTTAAGTACCTATAAATAATTTATATCAGATTTTAATGAAACCAAGTAAGTACATGAAACTGTACCTTGCTAAAACTCCCGTAGCTTATTATTGAAAATTTGTATGCGGTCAAAATTTGAGGCTTGCGCGATCTGAAAGAAAATTAAACAATAAAATATTATAATCACAGTTCTTTATTCTCATTTAATATACCAGTAGAGTCACGCTGTAGTCAGATTTGTCTACAACATGAGTAGAATGTTCACAATAATGTACTGTAGTTATTTTTTAATGTTAATTAAACATTGATTTACTTGTTAGCAGTGATCATCCACTGTAGAACGTTAAACAAAATTATATAACCAATCAGTAAGTGTATAGAAAACTAGCTTTAGCCTGCGGCTCCGCCCGAGTGAAAAACATTTTCCAGGAAGGAGTAGATTACAGCACTCAAGAGTAACGTAGATTCCGATAAGTTAAAAAAATCACAATCGTTTTAGTAGTTCCTGAAATTAATACGTTCAAAGAAACAAACAAACAGTTCAAATACAAATATTAGTTATATTATGCCTACTCTTACCTAATCATTATCGTCAGAATCATCTTCTTAGATTTTTCATCCATTTCGTACCACTTGCACAGGAACGCAGATTCACCTATTTTTCTACTCTAAAATATGAAAGAATGGAATTTAATATAGGACAGATTTTTAAACCACAGATAAGTTATTCATAGATTATAATACAACATAAATAAAATTTGAATGATATTCTTAAAAAAAAAGTCAATAGTCCAGCTTTTTTATTCAGTCAGGTAATTAAGTATTTGACGGATAAAATTTTTTGCCGACTTTTAAAAAATTCTCAAAATAAATGCATATAACATTTTCTTTGAAAATATCTACCTCCGTAATAATATTTTCTCCGAATACGCTCATCACCAATATTTGAAGTAATACTGATGTGAGAAATAAAATTGTCCCCGGTAACTGGGCTAGATTTCCGGTCTGTAATATAAATAGTTAATATCAAACATATTACTTATTTAAATATAGCAGTAGTAACAAAATGTGAAAGGTTTGTAGATCTGTCCTTTTTCCGCGCAGTACAGGCTCGACATGATATTTTTGGAATAGAAACAGTTTATGAGTCACTGAATCCTGGCCATTGTTATTTCGAAAATATTTGGTTACCGAGAGTTTTTATAGTGGGAGAATTTTGACGCAGTTTTGCCTACGTTCTTATTTCGCAAGTAGCGAGACAATAAAATATTGCTGTATAAAGTTTTGTAGGAACTTAATTTTTCCTTATCCTTTTATTCCCGTTGACAGACGAAAAAAGGGTGGACACAGACATAACTAATACATCCACATTTTTACTGAGATTATGTCCATCTCTTGGTGTTTTTGGAGCGAACCTATCGCCGTATTAACAAATTTTAATTCAAGGCTTCGTGTGTTTTTTTAATAAAACTTTCCTAGCTCTGGTTTCCCGGTTAAGGAATCGAACCCACAATTATGCAGTTAACTGTAGGTCCTGATATGTCATCAATGTTTAGCGTAGAACATCAAAATGTAGGAAGATTTTATTTGTATAGTTGTGTTTTTATTTCTTTTACTTTTATTTATTTTTCTTTTATCTTTGTAGAAATAAAGCTAACATAAAACCTACCGTCAAGTTAAATCCAAGAGCGCATATTTCTACGGAGCCGACTAAAACATTAAACAAATTGGGCGCTGTGAATATATCTTCCAAGTCATCAGCAAGTCTGAAATTGTAATAATGGATCTAAGCGTCTTCAACGGAGTTTTTGTATAAACTAAAGCTGAGTTTTTGAAGCAAAAACCGGCATGATGTAACGTATATTGCAAATTGAAATAGGTCTCTGTCGTGCAATGATAAAAAGGTGACATTTGCTGAATTGCAAGTTTGTGTCAACCTGTGAACGAGTTGAAATATTTTTTTTTACAGAAGGTAGCAAAACAAACACACAAACAAAAGGTAGTTGGTTAGTTGTTACCCAGAATTTTGAGGCGTTAATATTTATGAAATTAGAAAGAGAGAGAGAGAGAAAAGAAAGAAAGAAATTAAATTTAGGACAAACACAAGATACATACATATTATAACAAACGAAATAGACAAAAAAACACTTTAAAATATATTTGTTACAAAAAAGGCTCGAACTAAGTAAAATGCTGGCAGTGAAGCCTGCGCTGGTCTTCCATTGGGCCATTTGTTGATGTCAAGGAAGACAAAAAATATTTAAAAAAAATTGCGCCTGCGCGTCTTCAATTGCAATATCGGTACTCAATGGCCTTGCTATTATACAAGAAACCAACGTTTTGATACGAAATATCTATACTATATTGTCCCCCTACTGAACAGAGGCTTGCTCTTCAAGAGGGTTTCGACCTGTCCCTCTCACGCTGGCTTAGTGCGGATTGAAAAACACATAACCTAAAAAAAATAATTATTACATTCTATACTTACTTTAAAATATACTGATGTTCCTTAACAATATTTCCTATTATGTTAACATTGTTAACTTGTAAGTGTTGAAGTTGATCACTTATTATTGAGAAGTTGTTACACACGTGTGACGTAAGCACACAGTACAATACGTCTATAGTTGTAAAGAATAAGACGCAAATACAACCTGAAAGTAATTGCGAAATATTAAAACTTTCTTGCTAAAAACATTATGAATGTGAAAATTTGAGATATTTAGATGTTTATTAGGCAAGTGCTGAAATGATTTTGATGTTTGTAATAATAGTGAGGTACTTACCACAAGTAGCTGAATAAACAAACGCTAGGAACCATGACAACCAACCATCAGTTGGAAACGGCAACAGCACAGCATAAGGCAGTACGAACACAACTTTATTTTTGGCTATATATTGGTAAAGCATTATAATCGGCGAGGAGAAGTTATAAACGGAAATAAGAACAGCATTCAGAACGAAAAAATACTTTGTGAGCAGGCTTAAAAGATGCAATTCACGTTTTACAATAGCTTTCTTCGTAGTATCGTCCAATATATTTTCATAGAGACGTCCTAGACGTTCTGTAAGGTCGAATATTTTACGTCTCTTCACTGTTATAGGCAATATTTTCAAAAAGGACAGCAACCCAATACATGCACACGGAGCTAATTGGGTTAATTCGAGGAAATTTTCCGATGAAATTCTCGATACAAAAAAAGAACCTTCTGCTATGATCATAGATATTAACAAAGACAACAGAATGTAGTATCTGATATATATTTTTGTATCGCCAAACGGAATTCCCGATACCCACATGTTTATTTTTATTTGTCTCAAAAAATCTTCGTATGCGGGTATTCCCATAATGGTATTCGTTCGTTGACAGTGATAAGAAAAGTGTGAAGAGTACTTGGGACAGAACAATTTATACTAGAGAAACGGTTTATGTATATTTAAAAGTGTTAAGACATAGGGTTGTCAAAAATTTTAGTTGCTTGGTCTTCATCAGTTTTTTAATTTTTAGATGACTTGGAAAGTAAAATTACGATTCCTAAATTCTGCAGAGGTGTATTGTAAACTAAACCCAACGAAGTTTTTATACCGGCGCGATTGTGATTGCACTGCACATGCACTTATAGTAAACGCAATGACGTCGACATAGAGCATCGAATGGCAACAAACGATTATCATTAAACCATTCGATACAATCATGCTGTCTTATTTAGGCGTTCTTCACCCTACGACATATGGATCCAGGGATTATAAAAAGGAGGAAACACGCGATTGTACAGTAATGATGTTGTTAAAGCACAAATCTGTATAGCCAGAATAGGTATGAAAACGGGGGTAGAAAAAAAACAGGGTTGAAAAATTTCAGGCGATCATAATATTTCTTTAGCTTTAAATATAGAAAATTGTCCGTTTACTCTTTAGTTTTAAAATGGCACATAATGATTAAGTAAAAATATTTATAGAACAGAACAACCCTACGCTTCGAAGTGAATCACAAATCGAATATTCACTTTAGTATGTCTTTTATGTGACAACCGTTAAAATACAGAGACATTAACACCCATTTTCGATATTTCAATTGTTCAATATTCCTTTTGAAGTATCCTTTGATTTTACTGCGGCTATAACGAAATCTATATCTCAATCGGATTTCAGACAAGTATTATTAAGAATTCAACATATAGTTAAATGGAAATAATGGAATTCAATATTAGACGTTACTGGTGTTGATTTTGGAAACAGCAATTTGAAGTCTAGATCGAATATTGTATATTCTGTTGTACTTATATAATGGTTTAATTGAATTAGGAAATTTGTACATTTTTTAAAATGCGACGTGCAGAATCGGGCCCGAATCTTTCAAACATAAGGCCGGCATAATAATGTCGATTGTCTAAGGATAATCATCTCTCGTAAGTGGACATTCCAACTTGACCACTCACCGCTTACCATCAAGTGTAGTGAGGTAACTTTGTTATAACCGTATGGAAAAAAAATTAAAAAAAAAAAAACTACTGTAGGCTTTAACTGGGCCGTAAGAACGATGATACCTACATAACTGTTCCACTTACCCTCCAAGTGTTTATAACGATAACGGGGTTAATTGCCCGCGAAAAATCAAACAAGAAAAATTGTTGCCATTTAGAGCGTTATGTTTTTTGTTAAAAATAAAGGCTCATGATGTCTGAGTAAACGTTCACCGTGGAATTTAATGTAGTAACAAATAACCAAATACAAAAGTCAATTCCAATTAATGGTAAACAAAAGAGTACTATACAATAACTGTCTTGTACATTGACGTATATTCTATAGACACGAACGTCCATATAAACTATTTGTTCAAAATCTGGACTAAAATGGCAACCAAAACGTCACTGTTATAACCTATTTATTCAATTGCACAACAAATAATGTTACTTTTTTTGACTAATATGTTTTATTCAAATCTAAGCTTACACTTAGACTTGAGTTCTTATACCATGAGCGCCACTCCGTACACAACCACAAGCTGTCAATATTGACCATACTAAAGTCAGTTTAAATGGATTGCAGTTCAATTCAGTTGAACACAGTGAATATTCGGAACGTCAAATCTAGTACTACGTACATATATATCGATGGTCTTATACGTTACATGGCGGATTACATTCACTTGAACATTGTGAAGCCCCTTAATATAAATAAAGAATTGTTTGTCGAACAAACTTCTAAAGATTATGGAACTTGAATCGAATTCAGGAAAAGCCATTTACTCCGCGTATGACGTGATATTATTCCTCTCGTAAGCTCGCAGTGTGAGCGTGGCAACGCAATCAATTTTTCTTTTACGCTGACAGCCGAAAATTACTTTGTATCACGCATCGTACAAACATCTTGTGGGAATTAGTGTGCTTGATTCTTATGTAATATATTTCTACTGTAAGCATTATTACGTAGTAATATTCTGGTTTCTATGCCAGGGTGCCCTATTCCGTCTATAGAGGCGAATCTGGCTTGCAACTACGGGCGTTCTATTCGAAGGACAGCTTCGATAGCTATATAGGTAAGAGAGTCAAAAAACCTCTATTTACCTACACGTTCATCAAATCTGTCCTGCGATTGGGCACTCGTAATTGTAAAAACACGGATATGCCCTCATAGACGGAAAAGGTCCCCTCTATCTCATTATACAGCATAACTTAGAATCCAAATACTTATTGTTTTCCATAAATTTAAGGTCGCGCAGCGTGCGATGGAGCGAGCTATGCTAGGTGTCTCCCTCGCGGATAAAATCAGAAATGAGGTTATCCGTGAGAGAACCAAAGTAACGGACATAGCTCGGAAAATAAGCAAGCTGAAGTGGCAGTGGGCTGGCCATATCTGTCGTAGGACAGATGGCCGCTGGAGCAGACGAGTCCTAGAGTGGAGACCGCGTCTCGGTAAGCGTAGCGTAGGACGACCTCCGACCCGCTGGTCCGACGATATTCGTAGGATCGCCGGTGGACGCTGGATGAGGAGAGCGGAGGACCGAACACCGTGGCGCGCTTTAGGGGAGGCCTATGTTCAGCAGTGGACAGCTGTAGGCTGATGATGATGATTTTTTTGTATATGGGCACGTCAGTATCACCTCACTGCTCCTGGTGGTAAGTAGAGGGAGGTTCAGATAGGGTGTCGACTAACAAAAGATGATTAACCCTCGCCTATCGACACAGTTCTGCCGGTCTTTTTGAAACGCGATATACACAGTTTGATCTAATCTGACGGGTTTTACTCAGGTGCGGTGGTCGCTCTCTGGGCGAATACGAATATTCTTCCACCAGATTTTGTGATGACAGGCCTACCCGCAAACAGTGGCAACTCTAGGTATTTGAATTACAAAGCAGTAGCTACACACCCTTTGCTTAAGATATTGTCAAGTTATATAATTCCCACTTCTAGTGGTTATAATATCTTTCAGGCCGCGGAACGAAAATGCTTGAGAATTGTTCGTTGATACGAGATAAAAATCGTATTGTATCTGTTCAAATATATAATATAAGATACATATCATAGTAAGATTATTATATAAATCAACACTTAATAACATTTTCATAATAAACGGTGTAACTTTTAAAAATATCTTTACTTTCACCACAGTTCTCTTCCAAACTATAATGGCAGATAATCTATTAAATCCAATTAACTAATTCAAGAGAGTAGAATATTCAGTATTAGACTTAAAGTAACTCGAGAATTGGTTCTGACACTTTACCTAAACGCGGTTCGAACTTACTCAATGGAAATTTCGACAGATATTGATTTTACGAAATATAGCTTTGAATCAAATAATAATGTAGCATGCTTTTAATAATCATCATACTCAAACAAAAGATGAGTTTGGAAAATGAAATAAGTTTGTGCTGTTATTGTATTGACTATCCTAAATTCTCAAAGGTGTTATGGATTGCAATAAAACTATTTTACGGATTTTATCTCGGTTAATTGTATTATGTTTTCCCGACATTACGAAAGCCTCGCAGCCTTTATAGTCACGGGGGGAACTAAGGTGTTTGTCGTATGCAAGTCTAAGTTACAATACGTACGTACATTTTACAATTATACAAAATTTGTATGTAGGTAGATATTGTAACTCCAAATTGTCTAACATTCGCCTAAACGTAATAAATCATGGTGTTATAAATATTTTTGATAATTTGATAAATATTGTTGAGGTTTTTTCGAGTTTCGTGTACGCATTTATTTTATACAAGGTATCGACCACGATACAAATAGTTGAAAACAGTGTAAATTCATTAAGGCTGGCATAATTCTAGCAATCAAAGAGATGTTTCTAGCTCATTTACACTGCATTTTACCTTAAAATCTAATAACAAATAACCCATTTCACATTGCATTTGTGCACATAAAATCAAAAAGACCAAAACAAATATAAGAAAAATATTACCTACATCAACACTGAGGAAATGTGTATGAGACTGCATTGCAGGAAAGATTGCGCAGAGATGGTACCCAGGTGGCTAAGCTTACCTCCAGTGAGTAATGACGTCAATAAAAAAGCTAGCCTGAACCGAACTATCGGGTTTTCATCGGCCTTTTTACGTCAAATTCCATTCTGTATGTAGATGCGGGACAATTTAAGTGTTTGACATGAATTGGGGGATTGTGTTATAGAAAATAGGTTTGGTTATGGTCTGTCTTGTGTTTAAGCATGATTTCATGGGAGATTATGGATTTCATTCAATTTTATATGTAGCATAGATAGATATTGTAATTATAAAATAGCGTTTGTCACTGACTGCCTCGGCGCCGAATTTGTATTACTTCCGTGGTACGACATCGCTCAGAAATCCCGGGTCCGAATCCCGGGTCAGGCAAAATGATATTGTTTTTTTTTACTCAGTATCACCCCCATGTCCGGATTTGGCGACAGGCTCGCTATCTATCACATCATGGAACGGAACATGCATCTCGAAAACTGGGTCCCTGGTGGCTGCCGAAAGGTAAAATGTGTTTTTGTTTTTTTCTGTCAATAACATTGAAGTCTATAACGTCTGCAGAGATTTATATTTTTGTTTCAATGCGTTTATTCAATAACTACTTTACAGTTACCAAAAAATATTTCTTTCTAAGGAACCTCTATAATTCCTTATGCTGTATAGGCGATAATTTTGGAATATTTTGACTACTACTTAAATAAATTGACAAGTAATAATTATTAAATTATTTCAATTTGCCAGATATCATTATTCATAAGAGATTTTTTCTTTTATGAAATTGGCGCATGTATTTTTTAAAATTTTTGTTATGTTCACATTTCACAGTGCTAAAAAATTACGTTCCTTTTCAGGCGACTGATACAAAACACTTTCTACTAAATACAGTCAATGTTTTAACATTTATTATTTATCTACTATACAAATAATGCTTAATAATAAATAAATAAAATAATACAGACAAGATTAAATCTCTGTCTAAGAGACCGTGCGCGAGTATATGTGTGATGCCGTGTATTCAAAGGTAAGTATGGGCTATGATTACGGGTTGGGATAAAATGAAAATAAATATTGGGATTCTGAAATAATTTTATTTAAAAAAATATTTAACAATAATTATTAAAATAAATAAATATTAATGAATAAATTTTATATCAAAAATAGTTTTAAACTGAATAAATGTTACAAGTGATTTGAAGAAATGTATTTTTTTTATTGAAAAATGTAAAGTAAACATATTTACACAATGTGCTCTTACATGTTTTATTACACAACTAGTTTTCAAAAAATATCCCGCCAGCAGAATCAGAATAAAAAGAGAAATTCACTTCTAAGAATGAACATTAATAACAAGTTAAAATTGTATTTACTGTTGAATAAATATCTTGTTAATTAAACTTTTAAAGAAAAGTTAAGAAACGTTAATAAGTAAAAATTGAGACTGCGATATTATAAGTGTTAAACTGACTAAAAAATTTAGGCAAGTAATTTCAGATAAACATAAATATAATTTAAATGTTTCTTATAACAAATCTAAAAAATTAACTAACATGTTAAAATAAAATTTTTAGACATAGACTATAATTACAATGGTAATTGCTTATTCTTTGATTCTACCATTACATTGAACGTTATTTTGCCAATCACATCGTCCAATTTTGGGGTTGTAATAAAGATTTTCAGGGCATTTCATAGGGAAAGGCCGGTTGTTGACGCATTTGTAAAATTTATTACAATGTTCGTGAGCAACCTGTATGTTATCGGAGTCTTTCTGAGCGCAAATTTCCGGCGCCTTGCTAGGATCGTCATAGTTGCCACCAACGGGTTCCTCCTCCTTTTCGCTGTCATCTTTATCCGTATCATCTTCACTCTCTTTGGGAATGATCCTGTCGCCACAATCTACTTTTTCTGGCCAATCACAGAATTGTGCTTCACTACTGAAGTATAGACCACGTGGGCAAATTCTTTGGATGGGTTCATGATTAGCACACTGGTAAAATTTGTTGCAGTATTTGTGAGTTACGAGAACTTCTTCAGATTCCTCGTTGGCGCAGACGTTTCTAGCGTTACTAGGGTAGTCGTAGCCAGCACTTTGACGGCGGAAAAGGTTTCTAGCTTGTACATTGTCTTCTTTTACATGAATTCTTCCCCTGCAGTTAACATTCTGTGCCCAGTCGCATTGGTTCTTTTTGGGATTGAACAAGAGATTTTTAGGACATTTCATTGGTAAAGGACGGCCATTTTCGCAAATGTAAAATTGATTACAATATTCGTGGGAAATAAGAACTCCAGCTGAATCTTCCTCAGCACAGATTTCTGGAGCTTTGCTAGGATCGTTATTGCCTTGATGGTCATCATTATTGTCATCGTTACTGTCATCAGTATTGTTATCATTATCTTGGGTACAATTTTCGATGTTATCGTTTGGAATAATTCTATCGCCGCAGTTCACACTATCTGCCCAATCGCATGTTTCTTTTTTGGCATTATACATAAGGCCTTTTGGACATGGACGAGCAACGGGTACTCTAGCTGAGCATATGTAGAACTGGTTACAATATTCGTGTGCCACCAAAGTACCATCGGATTCTTCTTCGGCACAAATGGTTGGAGCTTTGCTTGGATCTTCATGTCCTGCAACATCTTTCTCCGGCTCGGGTTCAGGCTCCTTTATTTCTTCTTCTTCCTCTGCAATGATTCTGTTACCGCATTCTACATTACTGATCCAATCACATTGCCCGACATTGTAGTTGTATACAAGTCCACGAGGACACTTACGTTCAACTGGCCTACCTCCAGCGCATTGGTAAAATCGATTACATTTTTCATGAGCTACAAGAACACTATCATATTGTGCACAAATTTCAGCCGCCTTACTTGGGTCATTATAAATTTCCCTTTTTTCTTCAATAACTCCTGTTATATTAGTATTGTCTTCTGGAATTATCCTGTCACGACATTCAACATTTTCAGGCCAGTCACATTTTCTGCTTTTGGGGTTAAAGTGAAGACCAGGAGGGCAATTAATAGGGAGTGGTCGTCCATGTAAACAGATGTAAAAGTGATTACATAACTCATGTGCAATTAATATACTATCAGAATCTTTCTTAGCGCAAATACTTGGTGCCTGGCTAGGATCATTATGACCTTCCTCGACATCCTCATCTTCGTTTTTGTTATCATCCTCCGAATCATTGTGTTCTGGTTGAACTCGGTCGCCACATTGTACGTTATGAGGCCAATCACAAACCTTTAGGTAAGCGTTATAAAGGAGATTCGGCGGGCAGTTTTGGGTAGTAGGAAGGCCGTGGGAACATTTGTAAAATTTATTGCATTTTTCGTGAGCGACTAGAACTCCTTCAGACCCGTTTTTAGCGCAAATTTCTGGTGCCTCGCTGGGATTGCAATTGCAACTACTGTTATTGTTATCACCCGCATCTCCTGGTCCATGGCCACTGCCAGAATCGTCTTCTTCATTGGGAATTACACGGTTTCCACAATCGACATTTTGAGGCCAGTCACATTGTTTTACTTTATAATTGTAGTAAAGTGACGAGGGACATTTAATTTCAACCGGGTGGCTTTGGAAGCATTTGTAAAATTTAGTGCAGTGTTCGTGGGCAATTAGTGCCCCGTCAGAACCTGGGCGTGCGCAAATAGCGGGTGCCTGACTGGGGTCTTCATGTCCGGTATTATCGAACACTTCTTTGTCTTCATCTGACTCGACGCTTCCGTTACCGTGTTGATCTCCCTGTCCAGGAACTACTCGGTTGCCGCAGTCTACGGCGTTGGGCCAGTCGCAATATCCTAATTCAGGGTTATACAAAAGGTTGGAAGGACACACGAGTGCCACAGGTTTACCGTGCGAACATTTGTAAAACTTATCACATCTCTTGTGTGCAACTAAAACGCCTTCTGATCCTGCAGGTCTGCAGATAGCTGCAGCTTCACTAGGGTCTTTATGGCATCGTGGGTTGACTACAGCAGCGCTCGTCAGTGCTGTTACACTGAACAGTGTAACAAGTATACCTAGAAAATTTTAAATTATTAAAAAATAGGTCGAAAACTACGCTGTACTTAGTTCTGCATACACCAATAAAGGGAGCGTTGACGCTGGAATTTATATCATTGTCTGCCAATAAAATATAATTTATATTTCTATGGAATTAAAAGCGTTTCTATTATATGGTTGGTTAGTTGTGTTGATGAGATCGCTGGAGGACTATAACCTAAATATAAGTTCTCCCTTCTTACAGCATGTTTTACAATTAAATGAGCTATTAACGCCTTCAATTGTCTATTTATTTCAAAAATGTCTATACCAGAAAATAAATAGTTTACAAGTTACAAATGTTAAGCCTATTCCTAACCCGTCGGTGTTTTTATAAATTAATAGAGACAAGTAGTGAAAACTATTAATAATCAAAATTGAAAAAAACTATAGGATAAAGGGCAGAGTCAAATGCTTCAGCTCACTATAGATGGTGGCTTTATTTTCTATAATATTCAAAATGTAAATTTAACACGAAACTAGAACTCTTGCTTTTGATCGTTTATATCCATGCAATATTATATTTATATGACGTTAGAATAATAAATTATTTAAAACTTACCTCTCATGGTAATTTTTGTTGTTGTCTTTTGTCACACAATTATTGCACCGATACTGATTGAGAAACCGCAATTGCACATATTTATATCAAACAATAATATTCTAATTGGTTCAATTGATTACGATTATCAATTGGATATAATTCAAGTACATTGATTTCAAAAGATTATGGAGAATTCCCCTTTAAGCGATCGGTGAGCGTGATAAGCGAAGAAAGAACAAAACGACTCAAGTCTTTTAGTTTAGCCGTCTGGTTAATATTATTTGTGTTATTTCATTCTGCGGTAGTAAAATTATTATAATTTTGAATAAAGCAAGACAATGCGAAAGATGCACTCGTTATGTTTACTATATCATTTTCAACTAGAAAAACTATGTATCATTTTGGTATTCTGCTTTCGTAAGTAATGTCAATATGATCTTCTCCTAAAGACTTCCATTCAAAATTCTAATATACGTTGGCAAAAGTCAGTATTTCTGTAGAAATCTAATTTCTTTGTTTAAATTCCAGGAAAGTATAGATGAATTATATAATAAAAGTGACGACCATCTTGAACGTCTAATAAACTGTAGAGATGGCTAGAACGTGGCTAGAACATTGAAAATCTTGCATTTGCAAACATTTTTACTTTTTGTGCAATAAGTTGCATGAATATTATTTGGTACGTGTGAATCGGTCTAAGTACCACTAAGCTTTGTCTATTTCGGCTATGGAGTAACAGCAACATTGAAGGTAATTCTCTGCATTATGAGATCCCGAGTGAGTGAAGATGCCATTTCTGTAAAGAGGTTTGAACACACCCATGTAATCATGCCTTTATTCCTGAAAGGGTAAAGAGAGGTGTAACCTCCTTTGCTGGTAGTAGGATATATTTTATGTCCGCCCGGATAGCGACCACCGTACACAAGGTAAAATCCGCCTTATTGTCCCACGTAAGTGTGTCGCATTCCGGGATCAGCCTGTGTATATCCGGTTGCAGACCGGCATAATTGTATCGACTGTCGAGGGGTAATGATCTCTCGGCAATCGACATTCTATTAGACTCCCCTACAATTACCATCAGCTGCCGTTGAGTAACTGAAACGAGCTCGTATAAAAAAAAGACCCAATATCACTTTGCCCGATCCGGGATTTGAACCCGGGACTACCCAATGGTGTCGAACCATGGACGCAATACAAATACGCCACCCAGGCTGTCAGGGCTATAAAGTCATTTGGACATTTGTCGTGGTTACTGTATGATGACCTCTACATGAGGTGATCATCTTGTCATTCAGTTCTATAAAATAAACAATTAGTAATTTGAAAGTTGATTTTGCTTTGAAATTTATGAGCATTTTTGATTATGACCCCCTAAGTGCTTAATGGAAAGTTTTTAAAAAAAATATTAAGACATCCGTGTAACTCAGGTGGAACAATTAATAAGAGCGTTAATTAGGAACTTGAGATACACAATATTATTGTTTTTATTGCGTATTTTGTTAACTTTTATCAGTTCACAAAAATCTAAAATCGATTTTCAATCACTTATCTGAATCGGGTGACTAGTTCATCAACACATCAAAAGTTCCAATATCAATTTTTTTTTTTTTATTATAAGTGATGTGCATATAAAAATAATTTTCGAGTCCGAGCATGCAAATTAAAAAAAAAACAATTTTTAAAATTCGAACGGCTTACAGTTATTGTGCCGAAGTTGTATTCAAATTTAAAGTCTGCGCACCTACTAACAATTTAGAACAATTACAAAAGGGTGTACCACAGACATGAATAAAAGCTTATTTATATTGAGAAAATGGTCACATACTCAACAATTTATAAAACATAAACATATTTATTATTGTTATAATGTAAAAATTCTTACTCAATTATATTATTTACTACGCTTAACAACATTCTGTAATTTTTTGTCCATATAGCAAGTAATACAACAGGAAATAGGTAGGAAATATGCGATGTAATATTAGTAATTTTCCCTTTAGGTCGATAATCTTGATTCTAATGGGGTGATGCCACCGATGAGTAGCTAGGGCATGCAAATAAAGGTCCAGTAACCCCACAAGAGTCATCGAGAATAAATCATCGTTAGCTTTTACACAAGAAACATACCTATATGCAATTATATTATGTAATATAGGGTTATTTTGACATGGCTTTACTGAACGAAAAACACTACTGTCTATTTGAAAACAATACAATAAGTTACTCTAACCGCAGATGTAAAATAAAAAAGTACAATTTTCGAATAAAATAAAGAAAAACAAAACGTATTTTTATTATTACACGCCCTAATGCTAGTACTGCTACTCTAAGAGAATTTGTTGGAGTGGCAACATTACATTTTCAAACAAGAATATACTCATGTACACATAATATTTGCACTAAATTTCAAAATGATAAAAAAATCAGACAAATAATACCCGGATTCTTGACGAAAATACTCGTTATTCATGGATGATTTTCGGCATGATGGTATCGGAGGTAATGACAAGTATGTGTTTTAGTTAGTAACGCAATGTAAAAATTACCCTGCATATGTATGTATTTCTCATGTACAGGATCATTTTTGCATTGCGCTTATGTGCAAAGTTTAAGTTCAAAGCTCTTATGGGAACAAACTTCCGCTGATTTCCTTCGATATTTATAATGTATATAAAATATATTGAATGATAAAATGTTAAATTATAGATTAACAATTACTTGCCCTTTTCCATGTATACACATGTACATGATGTAGATATCTAACGTACTAACAGGGTCTAGATCAGAGAGAAAGAATATTACAAAATCGAAAGCTAATTTTCTATAGACAAATTCTTCGATGAATATATTAACAAGATAAATACATAATTAATAGTAAGATATTTTCAATTAATATATTTTTATATAAAAGATCGGCGTAGTTTAGTAATAAAAACAGAGCATTGAGTGGGAATAATTAAATTACGTGAACCAATGATGGCCAAACCAGAATTTAAAGTATAAACAATCTTTAATAAACTTCCACAGAGGAAGTTGAAATCTTTACAACACCTTGCAGGCTGCCGGAACGCTCGTAAAAACTAAGCTAAATCTTTTCTACAGACTAGTTCTTCTCAGCATCGGCCTGGAGTCTGGAATTTGTGCCTCATATAAAGATATGGTCACCCCTTATGACATCATGGAACGGAATACACACGGCGAAAAGGTGGTGTAGTTCATTGTGCCTATGCGTATGAGTGCGCCCGTGCGTGCGAGTGTGTGCGTGCGTGCGAGTGTGTATTTACATGTGTGAGCGCGTGCGTCAAATATGATACTATAATATTATAATATTAAAAATCAAACAAAATGTGACAATATCAAATATGAACATGGAAACTCTGTATATGGAGACCGGAAAGAATGGAACAATACATCTCTTATCGTGAACGATTTAAACTTCCAGAATTGAAACAATTACACAAAAACAACATGTATTCGTTGTTCTGGATGATTTACAAACAATGTAAAATAATATTTGTTTAACAACACAACATGAATGAGGAAACTTTTCAAATTTCCACTCGACATAACTCCAACAGGCGCCGCGCGAAGCTTGCGAAGAATTACGTCTCATATATTATAACAAAAGAGGATCCCGAGTCCGTATGTTAGTTCAGTCGATTAAATCCGAACCATTATCTTACTCCATTTAAACATGCACATTTTGCATTTTATTAGGATTCAAAATCCTTACTCTGGTAATGTGATTCTTACTGCTTACATTTCTACTGACGGTTATAAATTTTAACGTTTTAAGAATATGTACTAAAATTGCGTATCGTTATTTGCGCCACAGTATTAACCCTATTGTCATTTTCAATAACCATAGATATATTTTTTATTTTTCTTTAGTTCATTATTAGTTTAGTTTTATATTAATTATAATGATTTCTTATGTTGACACGTTTTATAGACAATAAAATATAATTATTTTTCGATATTATCCCTGGTTTTTATATTATAATTTTTTTCCCGTCATTTCGAAGACTACAACCTTCACTGACACGGTGTGGGGCTAATGGGGGGTTGGGGGGGCGGGGGGTTGTGTTATCGCAAAAGACCAAGAAGGCTACTGTCTTCGATACGTTGGGCGAGAATTGTAATATAAAAAATGATAAAATCCGAAAAAATGCTTTATTTAAATGTTTATACTTATTATTTTTCCGTATCATTGTGTTTCCAGTCATGTAGTTAATCCGATAAAATTATTAACATAGTGTTTTAGGAAATGTTATTGTAAGAATAATCTAAGTAAACAATTTGTTTGTGGTTTGGTGCATTTTACCTACAAATGATAGTAACAAGAATCCGATAATATCTATTTTCAAAGTAAGCGTGGACTTCAAACTGTTTGCCACGTATCTTTGTTTGCGTGCCGGTCTATCGGATCCAATACCGGAGTCTTTAGATGTTAAATTATTCTGACTCATTATTACAAATAGAATATTTTGTTTTCCTCAATTGTTTTTTCTTTATACTTACCTACTTTTAAACGATTATAGTCTTAGTACAGTCATTAAGTATTCTTTTAATTACTTGATTGAAATGTTTTGTAATCTCCTTTTTATATCTGTGAGATGGGTGTTTAAATAAATTTTAATACCGGTCATTAACTTTTTATTGCCAATCTATCAATTATTGACATATTGATCTATTAAAGAGATGCATTTCAATTTTAAAACGTTTAATGCAGTTAAACTTCATAAAGACATAATTCTTCGTTTACAAGATAAACGGTACTAAAGATTTACCATTTTAAATAGTTCTTATTGTCCGTACACAAGGTAAAACCCGCCATAGTGGCCCACATAAGAGTTTCGCGATCTGGGACTAACTGAGTATATCCGGTTCCAATAATATAATAATAATATAATATAATATCAGCCCTGTATTATATACTTGCCCACTGCTGAGCACGGGCCTTAGTCCATCACGCTGGCCTAGTGCGGATTGGTAGACTTCACACACCAATTCCTATAGAGAACTTCTCAGATGTGCAGCTTTCCTCACGATGTTTTCCTTCACCGTTAAAGCGAACGATAAATTCACGAAGAATACACACATAATTTTAGAAAATTCAGAGGTGTGTGCCCTTGGGATTTGAACCTGCGGACATTCGTCTCAGCAGTCCGTTCCACACCCAACTAGGCTATCGCCGCTTCCTTAATAATTCCGGTTCCAATAATCCAGCATAATTGTGTCGACTGCCGAGGGGTAATCATCTCTCGTCAATCTACATTCTATTGGACCCTGCTCCACTGACCACCAGGTACAGTATGGTCACTTTACAGTACCCGTACAAAAAACAAACATATCCGGGTCACGATACTATATCGTAATACAGTTACATTTACCTTTAACGTTAATAAGAGGAAAATGTTCTAAATCAGCTCATAATTATCGCCACGGAGAAGTCCATATTCGGAATTCCGGGGGAAAAGTTTCCCAAAATGTTACATATGTATTAACAAAAGATATTAATGGAAGAAATAAAACTTCGTTCGGTACAGTTTTTTGTCTTTACAAGAATTATTGTGTAAGTTACTGGTTGATTCATTCGCGTCTTTATTTTTAAGTGGTGAAAGTAAAACCTAATCTTTAATGCGATAGCCATCTATTCAATAGTTCAAAATAATTTTACAATATAATGAAAGTAATATTTTGGTTTTTCTGCTCAGTATCAGCCCGGAGTCTGGGATTTGAGCCCGATATGGCGATAGGCTCGCCCCCTAAGACATCATGGGACGGAACACACTTGGTGAAAAGCTGATGCCCTAGTTACGCTTCTGCATACCCCTTCGGGGATTATTGCGTGATGTGTGTGTGTAATTTTGCAATATTTTAAAAATGAAGAAGTTTTGATAAATTAATATGTTATTATCTATTAACTAAAGATATTATTATATATTATATTTATAACATACCAATTTTATTTTCTACTGTACTTAAAAAGGGGTACAGACAATTTTCCGCACGTATTAATATACCTATTCATTAGCGTAGTGTTGCGTTAAGAAGCGATACAAGTGAATGAAAATATTGAATAATATCACAAATATATTGAGTAATTAGTACTTTAACATTTATATTATTATCAAGACTGTGTCATTTAAGGTCAGGTATTGTTTAAAATTACTTGAAATTAGAATCATAAAATAATACGTTATAGGCAATATTATTATTGTAATGTAAAATATGTATTACGTGTAGTAACTGACGTTGTAATGATTCAAATGTATAATTATTATACTTTAGGTTCATTATAATATTAACAATAGGTTCGGCAGCATTGTTAATATAATTTTATATAATTATTATATTACAATATAGTCTTTGTCAGCGACTTAGCGGGCGGTCAATAAGTTTCCTTTATCCCTAACGGCTTAATTATTTCTTTTATAAAAAAATTGTTTACAATCCCTATTTTGTTCGGAAATAATGCATCCGTATAAAATTCGTGTACAATATTTTTAATCATATTTCCCAACTTCCACGATGAGACAGGTGGGGAATACTAGTTTATTGATGATTTTAATTTCAGGCATTGAAAACCACCGGAATTACAGTCTAAGTGGTCGAGAAATGAAATGGTTACAATTACATTAAAATAAACAAAGAACATCAGAATACAGTGTCATTTTGACATTGCGTTACTAAATGAAACCATATACTCGTCTTCACCTTTGCTGGCCTTGTGCCAAAAATTATCCATTAATAACAAATATTTTTACCTAAAATCCTGGTTTTAGTTTTCTGATTTTTTGATCGTTTTGTAGTTTAATGCGAATATGGTGTGTGCATGGGCGTATTTCTGAATGAAAGTATGACGTTGCCGCTGCGACGAATTCTCTTAGAGTATAAGTAGTGGCATTAGGGCGGTTAAATTAAAATTACTTTTTGTTAATATTTATTGTGTTCGAAGCTTACACTTTTTTATTTTACATCTACGACTCAAGTAACTTATTGTAAAGTGTCATTACCAAGTAGATAAGTATGTGCTTCCATTTAGTAACGCGATGTCAAAATTACCCTGTATACTAACCTCTACATTACTAGTATAAGTCACTTCATTTGATATTTTAACTAACCCGTACCGACAAAACAATAAGTCCAAACAAAAGCAACGAACCAAACTCAATTTGAGGCGGCTCAAAGACCATACCCACTATTGAGGATTATTTTACGACGCGAGCTGCAGGTGGAATCTCATTGAGTCCGCCAAAGACGGAGGCTTATGCCGCGATAATCTGTGGCAATATCAGAAGCGCTCTCTAGCGTGTAGGTATTATGCAAATTTTGCGATAAGAGAGCCATTCAGGTCCTTGGCTATGTATAAAATTAAAATACGTAAATCCTACGTCATCGTCGTTAACACGTCTGTTTGGTTGATTCATTGTTTTTGTTTGTTGTTTGGAAATATGATTTTATCGATGTTTGTTTGAAATGTGGTCTCGGTAAATTCCCTAGAAAGATACGTAGGCGCCGGCTAGACGAACTATGTGGAGAATTAAAGAATGCAATATAGTTTAGTGCACGAAAACAACTGAACGCAGTTATTAATTCTTTAGACCTGCTTTGCTCAATCTACGACTCGCCGAGCTTTTACGAGTACCCATATGCTATATACCTACCTATTTATTTTAATCGCCTTCACTTCAAAAATTTCGCTAAAACTAAAGAAACTTTTGTTATATCACGAAATTTGTGTGCAAACCCTATATGGATATTATTCAGTTTATATTTTTTAATAAAAAAAATATTAATTATTTTATTTTGAATTATACTTTTTAACAATGATTTTACGTGTGGCCCGCGGCGGTACAACTAACACCTTACAATAATACAACTATAGTCTTTATGGCCTGCAAAAAAAGTATGCTTACTTTAGACCAACATATATCTTAAAACGTCGCTGTTGTGTTATATAAATGATTTATATGGCTGCCTAATAAAATTTGATGTTTAATATTAGGAACAAATTAAAAATTGTGATTTCTAGGAAAGTAACATGATGATTGCAAATCGAAACTTTTCATTTAATCTTATCAGAAACGATATGCACATGCTCATGCGTATCACAAATGGAGAGGTCAATCTATTTCAAATCAAATTTTACTTCTTACCTAATAAAGTAGTCTATAATCTATATCTACATCCACGGCATGGTCTATCTATATGGAAGTACACCAAAACGTATCTAAATCGTTCTGCGTTCTTCGGTGTTTAGTTATAATAGCAAACATTAAAACCTTACTAAACCCTCCCCTTTATTTAAGTAATATAAGGGCCTGTTTCACAAGTTTTAAGTAAATTTTATTTGCCAGTTATCGTATTAAACAGCTAATGTAGATAGAACTTATTTTATTATCAATTATTTGGGGTGTAATTTTAAGATATTTGGTTGGCTTATACATTTACGTAATGAGTAGCATTTGCCCAGAAGTTGTGAAACAAGCCCTAAGTATTGTAACTTTGACATCAAAATCTATCGGAAGTCAAACACGTTGATAACATTTTCAACATGTCACTCAATGACTTGTTAAAAAGTCTATTTAGTCCATTGAAAAGTTACATTTGGGGTTGCGTTTTTTAGAGGACGCAATTTTATTTTTTTGAAGTGTAGGGGGGGTCAGTCTAAAGCTAAAACCGAGATTGTGGGGTCGCCACCCTTGTCCCACGGCCGCCATCTTGAAAATAGGGGTTGAAATGGTTTTTACGATGTATCTCTTAAACTATTTATCTGACAAAAAATGTATAAACATTTTTGTTGCAAATTAAATTCTCTACAACTTTGGTCTAGTAACTTTTGTCGTAGAACTATAAATAAAAAGTTATGAGCGAAAATGTTAAGAAATTCAATGTTAAGCAATGTCCATTGCAACGTCATCAGAACGTGTATTTATAAGGTTCATAATACTTTTTTCTGTACTCTCATTAATACCCAAATACCCAAGGGACCATTAGGGAACAAAAGAACATCTGCCTGCTATTATTATTATTATTTCTAACCTCTCTTATTGTAAGAATAGCTGATAATTTTGTGTTGAAGTTGTCGTAAGTAAGTTATTTATTAGCATTTTGACTTTTAAAAGTCTTTTAAAAGTCAAAATGCTAATAAAAAAAAAGTAGTTTTCACTAAAGTTAAAATCGTGTCTAAAATCATTCGAAATCGTCTTCACAATTAAAAACAGAATAAAATACATCCGCACGTACAGAAATATGTAGCACAACTAAAAGATATAAGTTGAACGACAACTTCAACACAATATTATCAGCTATTCTTACAATAAGAGAGGTTAGAAAGAATAATAATAATAGCAGGCAGATGTTCTTTTGTTCCCTAATGGTCCCTTGGGTATTTGGGTATTAATGAGAGTACACAAAAAAGTATTATGAACCTTATAAACACACGTTCTGATGACGTTGCAATGGACATTGCTTAACATTGAATTTCTTAATATTTTCGCTCATAACTTTTTTATTTATAGTTCTACGACAAAAGTTACTAGACCAAAGTTGTAGAGAATTTAATTTGCAACAAAAAATGTTTATACATTTTTTTTGTCAGATAAATAGTTTAAGAGATACATCGTAAAAACCATTTCAACCCCTATTTTCAAGATGGCGGCCGTGGGACAAGGGTGGCGACCCCACAAACTTGGTTTTAGCTTTAGACTGACCCCCCCTACACATCAAAAAAATAAAATTGCGTCCTCTAAAAAACGCAAGGTAAGGCCTAAAAAATGTAACATTTCAATGGACTAATTATTATTGGTGCCAATCGATCAAGGTTCGAGCAAATGATGCTCGTAATGAATCGAATTCCCGCCATACGGTCGTTGCTGTCTTTATATCGGTCTTAAAATTAGATATATTCTCAAATTCAAATTTCAAATAACATTATTTTTACACAGATACCTACCTCACCTCGTTCGAACTCATAGTTGTTTTAACTACCCATAATCAACTGCCAAAAAGAACATTACCACATCGTTTTTGTTCCGTCTTACAACAGAAACTTTCATTAACTAGTCTTCAACAGCTTCCGAAGAAAATAACTTTATTATTGAAACTAGCGCGGTAACACAACTCTTAAAGAGTTCAGTAATTGGTCGACAATAAACATTATCTTCGAAGCACCGACTCCCAGTTGATGATATCTAAACCAATTATATAGTTCTTGAACAATAAACTCTTTCGAAACGAGTTTAATCAGTTGCAGTCGTTTAGAGACTCGCTGGTAAACATTTCTCGTAAGTATGAAAGTTTGCATCTTTTCCCGTACTATGATATCTTTTTTGGCTTCATTCTTGACTATTAGTTTACTACCTGATTTAATCTTATATTTGGGTATTATAGGATGTTAAGTTAAACCAGGAGCCGTCTAGAGCCTAGATTTTTAAAAGTTTTTCGGGGTTTTCCTTTAATTTGCATTTTTATTGCATCTTGAAGAATGAATGAACAATGACAATTGCATCTAAAATAATGCGTTTGTCAGTTGGACCTCTTTCTTTCTGACTGACACATTATTTGAGATGTTATACGCGACTACGGATAAGTCACTGTGACAAGATTGAAATTACAAATACTCGAGTATTGATTATTATCAATAGCTATTTATCAATACTTGATTTTGATATAAGTATAACAAAAAACGAACATTGTGATGTCAAACTTATGTAAAGGAATATTAAAACGCACTCTCTAAATGATAAATTTCCATCGATTATATTGTAACACACTTCACTCTAACGAGATACCGTAGTAGCTATCATGATAGTACTCGAAGAAACTTCACGCTGCGACGCTGCATTCCCGATGTGTCATATCATGACCTTTTCGTTGAATCATCGTTTCTCGAATGATGCAATGCGCTGTTCTTTTCAGTTTTCAAATATGTATTTTTTTTTAATTAGTATATTTTGCCTTGTCGCTCCTCTTAACTAAAAAAAACTTCTCTTTCTGAAAAACTATCACCGTAAAGTTTTTAAAGTTTTATGACTTAATCTAGTACTTAGTTCATCTATGTGCCAAATTTCATCCATATCCTTTCATCTGTTTTTCTAACATCACACAATATAAACGAGGATCAAATTATTCTACAATATATCTGTCGATAATTAAACTTGTGATAAATAAATAATATATATATATATATATATATATATATATATATATATATATATATATATATATATATATATATTATATATATATATATATATATATATATATATATATATATATATATATATATATATATATATATATATATATATATATATATATATATTAGGTTGTTCTAAAATATATATATTATATATTTTAGAACAACCTAAAACACCTATGTAATTATTTTTTTTTCACGTGGCAAGGAATTAGGACTTTACCTGATGATGAATAGAGTAGGATACATATATTGATAATTTAGGGTTGTTATGTAAAAGTCGAAACTGGGTTATATTAAACGTTAAAAACAACATTAGAAGCGAATTATGTAAACATGAAATGCATTATTTTGCTTCGGTAACCCCGATATGGCGCGGCACTGGAAATGCTGAGAAACCTGTACAAGTGTGCACAAAGGTTGGGCGAATATATACAAGGATTTTGTAAGTGACGTTGCAAAGCTTGCTGCGCGTTTCAAAGACGTACAGCTTCAGTAATATGCAGTTACTGCACAAATATTCATATTTTATGAATTGTTGATTTGAATTATTATCGCATCTTTTATGAACGTATTGCATATTGTCTGATTCTAAGATGGTAACGAAGGCGTGTTCAATAAGATCGTTATTCTTGAATATTTTCTGACAATTAATAATAGTAAAGCAAGGTCTCAGTATACTCAATATTCACACACTCACCTGCATGCACTACAGAAGGCGTATTACCGCTTAGGCTCTATTAATGGTACCTGATCGAATTGAATCTGTAGATGGGAGAGATTAAAAAACATAAGCATTTAATAATAATATTATATTAAATTTCCTTAGACATAGAACACTGACCCATGCATTCTTACTCGTACTCGAAAATATTATAATATTTATAACTGACAAACTCACTCCGACTTGAGACTACTTTTCTTGAATCGCTAGAATAAGGTAGTTTTCTATGTTGGGTTATGTACATAACTTCATTGATAACAGAAAAATAAAGTCTTTTGTGAAATCAAAATTAAAAATTATTTAAAAGTAAAGCAGTTATTTAGGTATATTATAATTATTATTGTGAGCAAACATGGGAGCCTGGTGGAATTATTGCGCTATCTCTTTCTTACGCATGCAGCGTTATGACTGGCGACACTCGGTGACGACATAATTTTGCTATTACTGTTAATGGAGAGCTTCTCCTTTCACCAAATTTAAATGCTTTTCATAACTTATTTAATACTTATTGTGTGGATTTTGAGAATTCCCTTCCCGTTTGATTTTGGATGACACACATTTTTGACAAATGCATTTAAAAAAGTAGTCGACTACCCTCTTATATGTCTCCGACTTCACCGAGCTTTTGCATAAAGTATCAATACCATTTTCCAGAATTAACTGAACATGTTTTAATCTCGAATTCTTTTCCTGAACTTAAACATACATTTTGAGGAAGTACCGTTTCTTCCTCTTAACCACTATTGTCAATCGTTTTCAATATGTATTCAGACGTGCAAGAGAAACGTTGGCCATTTTTCAGATCAATGTCTTTAGATACAAAAGAGAATATCCAATCAGATTCGCACCACCAAGTCAGGGTCGATCACGTGACATTATACAGCGGAAGCTGATGAGAGGTCGCGATCCTTAGAACTGAATACAACGACGCAAGGAGGAGGAGGAAAGACTTTAAAAACAAGTAGATAAAACATACATATATAGAGTGTTAAAAGCATTAATCTTCCTTGACTCGTTGTAGTCGAAAAATAAAATAAAGAAACGACCTTTAAAGATCAATTTCGATTTGGGATTTATGAAATTCAATTTATCCGTATGAAATAATTATTTCTCATCTTCAGTGAATACGACAGCTTCATATGAATTCGAAGAATAGAATCTAATTTACTAATATCCGATACAAAGTGATTCATCACGTCTTGATATTAACCAGATGGTTGTACTATAAAGTTGGTGCTCGTATTTCAAGAATAAATTTTGAGTACACGGTATGACAAGAAGAAAGTTAGCTTAACTTATAATCTACTATTAAAAGTTGTCACGTGGGTCTGTGAGGTTGGCAGGCGTGACATATTTCCCCTAATTTTTGTCCATTTTTTGTCGTACCCGCATTCAATTTACAAATGCTAAAGTCAAGGGTTTCTATTTGCTCTCCGTTGACAGCAGGTCACGTTTTTGTCACCAACCCTCATTTTAATTTAAAATAGTTTTTTGTACTCGGTAACTAATGTACCATTGCAATTAGACAGAAGTTTCTTCGAGCTACTAATTACATTTTGATTGGACTCGTAGATTTTAAGTTCTGGTTTGTAAGGTGTAGCTTCTGTTTTTCAAAATTAACCCCAAATAGCACTAAATACTGAGACATCGTTCCCGAAGGTCAGGTGAGACTAAAAACAGCACTACACTACCAATGATGACTTAATTAATATTGACCCGGTCTTTAAAAGATTTTTATGTAACATCTGCGTAAAAATATGTTAGACCGGAGAAAATATGAGGGTGTGTAAAAGAGGAACCGGGAAGACTGACTTGATGGATTTATAAGGGTCTCTAGGTTGTCTACGACGTTCTAAAAATGGCACTCATATAAAAAAATATCATTCTTAGCTAAATAAATGTTGTAATAATTCTTGAATGAGGAATTGTGATGGGATGTAAAATGTGTGGGTTTATGAATCCATAGACGTATAATATATACGTTTATTTGAGAAACAACGGTAAAAAAAGCTTTATCGGCTTTTCTTTAGACGTAATTAAATTTGTTTTTGTGACTAAGGAAATTATCACAGCAAAGTGAAACTAATCCTCACACACAAAGTGTCCAAATTATGTTGACCCATGAGAGACATTTCTCGAAGTTCTCTAAATTTATGTAGACATGCAACTTTAATTAAAACTTTACCTAACTTTTCGAATTTCAAAACTGAAGTCCGTTTTCAATTTTTGTCCTTATTACTTCATATGTCTTTAATTATAACATTAATCGAGACAAATTATAAGAGTGGACGACAGTGGTGAAAGGTGAAATTTTCCGAAAAGGGTCCTGTTTCCATATATAGGGACTTATACGCATTAATGCGGTCTACATATCGTTTTAATGATAATAAGATTCTACATAAAGGGAATCCGGCAGGAATCGGGTTATATGGACCCTTCACCGCTGGTGGACGAGTTGATAATTTGACAATGGAAGTGAATTGGTGATTTGTTTTTTATTAAACGCTTTATTTATATGATATTATCATTTACGGTTCTGAATCCCGGGTTCGCCACAGTGATATTGGGTTTTGCTACTCTATCAGCCCGAAGTCTAGAATTTGTGGCCGATATGGCGATAGGCCCGCCCTCTATCACATCATAGGAAGGAATACTCATGGCGAAAACTGGGTATCACAGTTGCGTCGTTACCGACCTCTTTGGGAAGACAGGTGTGCGGGCGTGCGTTCATGCGTGCATGCGTGCGTGCTTGTGTGCGCGCGTGCATGTGTGTGTGTGTGTGTGTTTATTAAAATAACAATAGTTCCAACATTAGTAATACAATCGCGTTCCGTTTCACGTTAACCTAACGTATCATTAACATCATTAATCCCTACTCTGTATGAAAGATAGTGCATAATATTTAAAAAATCTTTACGTAAACTAAAGCCAACGTTATCCTAATAACTTTAGTTCCTAAACTAATTCTTTACCGCTATACTTATTCAAAAATATTAAGTCATATTTCAAATCTGAAGCATCTACGCCGTAATTTGTAGCGAGAGGAACATCTGAGTTTAAAATAGAGGAAACTTTATGAACTTGGTATAATGTAAGTATACCTTATAGTTTACAATATTTTTCGAAGATAATTTTTGTTTAACATAGTAAATTCACATGTAAATTATAAATAATATTTGTATTCGTATTGTAATTAAAGTAAATGTGTATGAGTTAATTAAAACCGTTATGTAGTTTCTGTCAACACGTTACCACAAACACTACAACACTATAAAAATAACTGATGTTTCAGCAAGTATTTTTTTTTTACTGAATCTACCGCTGATTGCCTGGCGCGAATCAGCTTGTTCAGCAACACCGGACTTTCGCGTGAACTCTTTAAGCGTTTGCAAACCTTTAATTAAGTGACCAAACTGAGGGCTAGTGATGAAGTAGTTTAACCCGATTCTTGTCGGATTCCCTTTTGTAATATATGGAAGCAATTTATTAAAATAAATTATATTCTTATAAATAACTTATAACCTTATAGTATAACGTTTATAAGGTTGCGTTTCGTTCTTTATAGTATAGCGGGTTAAAATCTAAATCAATATAGTAATTAGTATTAGTACTTTTTTGTGTGGCCTAATTGGTGTCTTACTAAATTGACTTCCTTTTTGGAAAATTTCACCCTTCGCCACTACTGAGGACAACTCATTAACTGGTTATGAGCCTCGGTTAAGGACGGCTCCTAGGAGAGGATGGAGATATCAGCGATTAAGGTCAGGAAATAAGTAGTAATATAGTATTATTGGAAGCAATATGATGGCGTTTGCGCGGCGCCTACGCACAATTAGATAGCTGCATATGAATGACTTAATGCACTTGTTATTTTCATTATGACGTCATGTTTATTGTTGGAATAATACGAATAATATTTATAAGAAAACAATACAAAATATATAGTAGTTAATTTCATAACAAAAATACGCTTTCATAGTCATTATTCTTATCTATATATCGTTATCTAGTAATCCTAGCGAACAATAAACATGATTATTATTGATTTATGAAACGTTTTTGTGCTATAAATGTGCGCTAAGTCAAAGAATTCCAGTGTTCTCTTTACTATGAGTAATCGATATCGCGTGTTTAGACGCACTAATTATAGTATAATGCTGGAGCCACACTAACGCCTACGGGTATTCGCATTATTGGAGTAAGTGTTGGAACAACCATGTCTTATTGTGATGGAATTTTTTTTGTAGAGCTGCCGTGGTTATTGCCGGGGGTACACTGCTAATGGGGTACAGGGGATCCTCCGGCTTAGCAACCACGGTAGTCCCTAGAAAGATTTAGTGAGCCCTATCGTTATAACAGAGGGTGCCAGCGGACGTTACGCTAGCGACCCACAGCTGTCCGGTCACAGGGCCCGGGAGAAAGAAGGGAGGGGATAGAGAGAAGGAAGAGAAAAGGAAGAAGGAGCCCTCTCAGGATAGTGGAAGGGAAGAAGGAGGGGAAATTTTCGTGAACCCTTATAGGCCTCAATGTGTATTTAGCAACCATGAGGTATACACACTGAGCTGTGTGCCTAGAGTCGCGGCAAATGTGCCCCCATGCATGGGCGTGCATTTGGTGTGGAGACCAAGCGCACAAGAATTGACTCGGGTGTATTGTGATGGTATTGACATCGATATTTAAGTGACTGACTGCCTCGGTGGCGTAGTTGTTCTGTATGAGCGGTACGGCAGCGTTCTGTGATCCTGATTTCCTGGATCGCCATATGTGATATTTGGGCTTTTCTGCTGAATATCAGCTTGAAGTCTGGAATTTGTGCCCGATACCTCTTCAGGGATAAATGCGTGATGTGTGTTTATTTGTTTTATATTTAATTAAATCTGTCATATTTATACGACAATGCCACTCTATACATCTGCTTTAACACCTTTAAAATATTATTTAATAACACCTTATCCCATTCTGATGCAAAAGTCAATACTATTCTACAATTTATATTGCCTACATTTATACCTAAAGTATGAGGTCCACTACATTAAGACGATGGATTGTATTTGAGGTTTTATTTAGGGTTTATTTCAAAATATTTCAGTAAACGCTAATCGTTAAATATAAAATAAAACGACATAATACATAGTTAAACTGCTAAATACATAATAAACAAAGTAACTATAATATGCATTAACTATCTTCTGGTGGATAACATTTGCTTGAACATTGTTAAACACGCCCTTCTTGCGACAATACGCGTCAACATTAGTGTACCCTCGGCTTAATATTATCACTACTGTATACATTTATAGGAAACAATAAAGAATTACCCTACCGTACAATACTCGAAACAAAACGTTCACCAAAGGATTGTTCTAAATTTGAAAATTTAAATCTTCAGAGAATACCGTTCGATTTGAATGAGGCATTGTGGCCAGCATTAGCATTATCTGGCCAATACAAGTCTAACGGTAAAGTTTACAATCTGATCGCAGTAAAACTTTTTCTTGGATGTTCTAACACGGGCAACATGCGAATGCAAGAATACTTTCCGCCATATTGGAACTTCCACTCGACTCCCGAAAGCAAATACTCAGTGCCTACAAAAACTTGGACTAACATACTTCGGACAAGATTTGGGGTGGAATTGTGTTTGGAATATTTAAAGACTGGTTTATCGTCTGTTTTATTTAATATACTTAGTAAAATAAACCAAAATCCTATTTATATAAATTATGCATAACGTTAAAATATATATAAGTGTGACGATTGGTTTTAAACACAGAATAAAGAGTCTTGCAAATTAATAAAAAATTATAAGATTTTCCGTTTGTAAAAAATAAGTTATAATAGAGGTAAAAATATAATTTCAAAGGGAACTATATCTTGATAATTGGCGATGCATCTGCGTAATACGGTTATTATCGTATGTGTGGAGTGAATAATAATCTCAATCTGTTAGAGATCCGATCGATAGATAATTTGTTGATAATTTATTAACAACACAATTAATTACACCTGATAAAATAAACGTTATTGTCTCGGAACGTATTGACGAACACACGGAACATATTGAGTTTTAAAGTCAATTGCCCGCCATTGTGAAATAAAATTTATGACATGGAGCGAAATTAATTATATTAAAAATGTAAAATTAAAGGAAACTCAAAGTTAAAATGCGAGTTACTTTTCTAAAAAGAATATATTTTTAGTTTTTGTCTTTTTTCCATTCATTATTATTTCGTACTAAGTAGTTGCAGCATTTTTTACATATACACAATATTTTTTATATTGTTGTAGATATATAAAAAAATCTATGTACCTACATAATATATTCAATACCAATACTCCTATACCCGCATTTCTTTTTGATAAGAGATAATCATTAATCTTACGTCAAGATCTAGATTTCCTATCTAATTAGATTTATCAAATTCGACAAAAAATGTACCTTCCAAAAATAAAAAATTGCATCACCGCTCCACTCCATCTGCTGTTCGAAACAAGGGATTATTCCCCCGCCTAAAGGGAAAAAGAGTGCGAAAACTTTAATTAAACAAGTTTGGTAAGAATCGAGCTCGGGACTTTTGTAAACGGATAATCGAAGCGGTTGAATCTACCTGACGATGGATTCTACTGCAGAAAAGCGGGGTGACACTTCTACAATGGCTCAAAACGGGACGGTGACGACGTTTCTAATAGCTTTCGAACTCTTTTTCTAGTAGTTCGATATTCAAAAAGTTTTGAAGGTGTTCGAAAGAGTTGGATTAAATATTGAATTTTATGGTAAGCGATTCGTTATATAACTGGCAGCTAGTGACGAAATTTGTTCTAAAATTAAATTTTAGCATCTAATTTTTATTTGTTTGTATAATTTATATTGTTCATTGGTCAATATTTATTTAAATTAAGCCATGCCTTTATTTATTAGACTTTTAATCAAATAGATTTTTAGATTATAAAGGTAAATGCACCCGATAAAAGATAAGTTATCTTTGACAATGATCAGTGGCAGGGATCCACACATTAATCAATACGTTGTGTTTCTCGTCAAAACACTTTTACCTATATGAGTTAGTTTCAACTTAATTGCTCAATCATTTTTATTATGCTAACTTGTGCTTGTTTTATAGAACAAAATATGTATCTTAATATTTTTCTGGTAGCAGCCATGGGAACTAGAAAGGTAATGGTTCCATACCTTATTCGTGAAAACTTGTGAATAATTTTAATATGTTGAACAGGAAATGAAATTCCTGCTTGAGGGCGCCTATATTGCTTTTTCGTTTTAAAGTTAACGTTGTCAATCAAAAAAATAATTCCATATTATACCACATGACGAGGTTTTTCATTCACCTGGCCTAGCTATAGAAAATTGTTTGTTCGTTTGTTTTTCCCCAAGGATAAAATAATAGTGAAGTGGTTGGACAGTGATGGACTTTACTTATAAAATTCGTAAAAACATACGCCGTACTGTATAAAGCCCTATGCTATGATAGAAAAAATCCGTTCGCCTGTTCAAAAATCAATAAAGTGTTTATCCACCGAGATTCAACAACCGCCTGGAACATGAATATTTGTTTTATAAAAAAAATATATTAATGTTGTAAATTGCTTTTTAAAAATAGCACTACATTCACACTCAGTAGCTGTAAAAAAATAATTAAAACGCATTTTTATCAGAAACACTTATGAAAAGCTAAATACTGTTTTTCAGAAAGTAAATAAAAAAGTTAAACTGCGACAAAGTTTGGTATGGGCCATGAAGTCTCTATGATCACTCAATACTCAAAGAAAAAAATATTATATATATAAATATATACCATTGTTATAAAAGTAAATGAATCAAAAACATTTGCAAAACTTAGTCGGTGAAATACAG
>NC_051122.1:7215110-7232110 GCF_014839805.1 Manduca sexta
ATTTGAACCCGTCATTTTAATGCTGTCGTACTGCCCACGCAATACAACTATGTTAATCAGGGTAGATATGATATGATTATATGCATTTGATTATTTACTTCTGTGTGTAGGCGAATTGCTTCTATATGTTACCTTTTGAAGAATAGAACAAGAAGATGGATGCTCGATATTAATTTATCATTTACTACTAGTACTACAAGTATGGTAACACTAAATAGCTGCAGATTCCAATTACCAACCAAACCATTCAAGTAAAAAACCTTACACTTATTAAAACGTCTTGTATATTCGTAAGAAAATTCGATCACATACCTATATATTATTATTTTAATTTACATTTATCCAATATTCGAACCAGTAATTCCATATTCAAATAACTCAAGAACAACTCCAACAGTCTCTATTCACAAACAAAGCTGAATAAAATAATTAATAACAAACAACGCTGGCTTGATTACACAGTTCAATAACATTAATCAGTAGTGTGTAACTTGCGAGTAATTCAACTACCCACTTTAAACAATGGCTTGCGGTGCCACTAGCTCAATGAATGACGCTAATTGAGCCGGGAGTAACGTCTCTGAACTAATTAACTAACAATGTAGGTATTCGGGAAAATAAGACCGATACGCCTGTGATTAGACGAGATTTACCTTTAGATTGGCGAAATTCTACGTTTCAGCCAATCCGGTTCGAGTTGATGTAGCGGTGTTAGTGTAGAATGTTAATGATTTTCTTAGTCTTTACGCTGAGTAAATTGATAGAGATATTTGTATTGATAATAGCGTATTTGTTTAAGAAATACAACGAAATGTTTCTATAACTAATCTCATAATACAGATTTGTAGATTTCGAGAAATCTTTCGAGACGCAAGTTTATTTAACTCTCTTCGAATAAATATTCTGACATTAAATGGTATTTCTAAGAACATCATCCATAACTGGTGATAGAATGTATTTTATACATTTTATACCCACCATAGTGTCCCATGTAAGTGTGTCGCGTCCCGCGAACTTGTGCATATCTGGTTCCAGCATTTCGGAATAATTGTGACGACTGCCGAGGGGTAATCATCTCTCGTTAGTCGACATTCTATTGAACTCCACCTACCATCTGGTGAAGTGGGGTCACTTTACCGTGCACATACAATATAATATTATAAAAAAACATATTCAAATTCCATCACGAAAAGAAAAAGATCAAGACGCAGCAAACGCTCCAATGTTTGCTTGGTGGTGACATCACGCACAATACAAAATGTCTTCGACGAGCTGTCAGTTTTAGTTTCATAAGCTGTGAGTTTGAACGCCATCAAAATCATCAAAATCACGGATGGGACTTATAATATATTTAGATATTTATTGTGATTTTTTAATAAGCTTTGGCAATGTTACTACAATAAACTGATGAAATCCAAATATGATCTACTTACCTATAGTTTTTACCAACGAGAAATTAGCTGTTCTTCAAAGGTCGTCATAGTTACTGCCCTATATTATTATTTGATGATGACGTAATAACTAAACTATTGATTTGTAGTGTGAATATAATCCACATAGAGACGTCGATACATAATGGTCAGATGATTCCTATAACCTATGTGTCTAATCTATAATCTATAGTATAGATAGATTCTATACCATCTATGTCAAAATGTTTGCACTGATTTTAACATTATATATTTTTAAAAAAATCTCTTGAATATTTGTTACTGCTAATTATAATGTGAATTCATTTGGCCATACTGTAATTTTAAATGGATATTCTATATTGGAATTATAAGTATCTATCACATAATATACTGTGCTTTATATAAGCTTGTTGCACAATATATAGGGTACTCTTGCCGACAAAACGTCGACATGCCACGAATAATTTATATATTCTCAACGCTGGATGGAAGGAAAAACAATTTGTTTTATCTGTAGAGTGGCTTTTAATCTTTGAAGTAATTGAGATTTGAGAAAGCCATGAATCTGTTGAAATGTCCATACGAAAAGTATGAAAGAATATCGTATGTATTTTATAAAGCCATTTTGTCGTATTCATTAAAAATTTCGTCAATATAATATGACATGTTTTTGGAGGGAATTGAATCGGCTGTAACGACAGAGACTATGAGCGTGATCCCCACATTGAGATTAATGAAAAATGGCTGCAAATATTTTTCGATTTTAGTTATTGGAAAATTTCTGATACCTACAAAGTTTACCTTATTACGTTTGCAATTTTTTCTTTAAATATTATTTAACTTCTAGAAATCGTAATACATGGTTACTTAAAGAAATTATTAATTATTAATTTTATTAAAATCCATAACCCTTAATACTAGGGTGATTCTATCTGATAGACATACCTTAAGGCTAATCACGGATTATTTTATTTATTCAAATTCTTTCCATCGTTTTATTACTGCAAGAGCAGCACAAGAGCAACATAAATGCATGAGCATTAGCACAAATGTGTGCCCACCCTTATTACACTATCGCAATTTGCGTACAATTTGGTAAATGACTAGTAATGAAATAACTGCTGCACACAATGTTCGGTTAATTGTGAATAAATCGAATTTCATCGTGGATCTATTAAGCGCATGATTATAAACAGTTGATGTGTTTTTTCGGTGAATGAATTGGATCGAAATTGCCGGCTTATATATGAATATATTAGCAGTGTGATTGAAAAACGCCTAGTTCCTAACAAGGCCCACTATCCATGTTTAGGGTATTTTTATTTTTGTGGTGCAAGTGCGACTGTATAATGTGTAGTGATATGTTGCAATTTAATAATTTTCCTTTTTATGTTTTCATGACACAATTTTATAAGATATACTGAAAATGAATCAAAATAATATTTTTTTTTTGAAAAATCATAAAAATCTTTTAATTGTACACGTTAAAACTATGAAAATCAGCTAAACAACAACAAAGTTACTGAAATAAACCCACTTATTACCACAATTTTTATATTTTCCCTACGTTTAGTATGAAACATAACACTTGTTCCCTGGAACAAAGTATTCAATTAATGTTATTAAGTAACACGAACCAGCATAGAAGTGCAGCCATTTACATTTGACGTTGTTTCCAACACCTTACAAAAACTATAAATCTTTTACTACCCGCACATACATTTTGCTAAAAAATTAACAGTTTAACTCGTGTTGTTGTTTATAGGGGTAATAAATCACATTCTGTTCGTAATTTTTCCAACTGGGAAAATATTTAAACATTTTGGTCATTAACTATCACAAATGGAATATAAATAAGTGTTTTGTAGTTCAAAACAAATAAATTGTAAAGCAAATTTCACATGTTTAATACCGACCGCATTTAAACTATTTAACAACTTTTATTATTTTATTTGTGAAGCAACGGAAAAAAATTGTAAAGCTGTGCAGATCTGGTTTCCAGATTGCATCAAATATTTTGTGAAACAAATATGGGTTTTGAATTCGTCTGGTTTTAAAATCCTTTATTGTTATTTACGAATCGTCAGAATAAACCAATAAAGTAACTTATTCTCTGTTGTATATGATCGGCTTCCACAAAATACATTGAAAATTTATTTATTTATGCACATTATATACATGATATGTATATCGGGAACTCAATGCCAAAGGCATTCTCTCCCCAATCAACCTAAGGGGTGGTGCAGAGATAAATAAGGTAAGTGCATCAACGTTACTTGATATTTAAAGACACGAATAAACATACATAAAAGTAAATATAGTAAATAGTAATAAATACCTATATTAAATACAATATTTATTAACTACACACACATAAACAACATCACGCATTTATCCCCCGAAGAAGTATGCAGAGAACGCAACCAGGGCACCCACTTTTCGCCAAGTGTGTTCCGTCCCATGATGTGATAGGCGGCGAGCCTGTCGCCATATCGGGCACAAATTCCAGACTCCGCGCTGATACTGAGCAGAAAAACACAAATATCACTTTGTCCGACCCGGGATTCGAACCCAGGACCTCAGAGCGCTGTCGTACCGCGCATGCAGTACAACTACGCCACCAAGGCACCATTTATTAACTACTTTATTTTAATTTCTGAAACTATGAAAAAATATACACAATGAAAGATACTTACAAGTCAGCCTATGTTTTGAATCGAGACCCTTTTTCCTCATGGCTGTCAGGACTAAATCTCTATACACTTTTAAAGCTATAATAATCCGATGGATCATGTAGATTTGCTTTCTACTTGACTATTTTTTTGAGTCAATCTATGTCCCTTTTAAGATATTTCTTGTAACGTTAATACGTATTTTCGTATCTTGTATTATATACGATTATTATTACTTAAGTATGCATTTAAAGTACTTATTCAACGTTATTTAGAAACAATATTGTTTAGATAAACAAAGTAGACAATATTCCTAACGCCCGATCGATCCGATGCACACAGTCTCCCAACAAAACAAAGTAACTACAATGTCGTCGCAATAGATCGATCATTCGTTCTCTTATTTTTGAAATTTATTTCGTTTCTATTCTCCAGAAAAATAGAGGCGTTTTATTACAAAGTTATACAGTTTAATAGGATGTAGTTTAGGTGAAATAAAATAAATAGCGTTTTGTTTATTAAATTAACGCTGCCTCTTTGGTTCATTTTAATATACCTTTGTTTTAAGTATAAAATATGCCCATCATAAATAGTATTATATACATCAGTAATATCATAAGCTGGTTTAACAAACCTGTGACGAAATCAAATCATCACATTTGAAGTTACGCTTCAAACATAATGAAAATACAATTACCGTAAAACTAACGTAATTTATTTATATTCTTTTATTGCATGAATAAAAAGGGATTTACCTACATCGGAATAAGGAACAATATCACCAGACTGGAAAGTGAACACCACTGGCCGTGAATACTTGACATTGTCAAAAGAATTGTCTGACCGTCGCCGATTTCTAAAAAGAAATGCTTTATAACGAATGGTACCCACAAAGCCACCTTTTCAGATGATATATGCTACTTAGTACTTATGAATGATTTCACTCCACTCTATTTAAATGAAAACGATACAAAAAATACTCCACCAATGTTTTACATTTCGATAGGTAAATAAAAACTCACATCACCTCACAAAAGTAATGAAAAAGTAGCACGAATTGAAACAAATTGTAAATCAAAAGTACAATAACACGAAAAAAGTTAGAATTGAGCAACAGCGAGCGTACAAGTTGAAAACTGCAATAAATCCGTTTGAAATTAGTTTTCAACGACTGAAGACTCATCCGTGGAAAATTAATCGCTTTCCGATTACCAATACCTAGTTTGTAAAGTTAACTTGTTGAGTTATGGCACTTGAGAACTTGTCGAATAGTAAGAAATGATAAGCCTAAACGTGTTGCCAAATTCCTTCTCAAGTTGACGACTATTTGATATGTTTGCTTGCTTAATTATTTCTGGTTGTCACAATAATTGAGCGTAATTAGATGTATTAAATATCTTATTCATTAGAATAATATAGAAATAAGATACAGGACATTTTGACGGATAAAAGGTAGGGATGGTGCCAGATTGCAGGTGCACTTTCGGAGCTAATAATATATATTTAGTAAAATTAATTATATTCAATAGCTATACTGTATGATTAGTCAAGGGACCTGTTTAAGGAATCCTCCTTAAACAGGAAAACAATATCCATTCAGTGTTCGATTCTCATTCCAAATATATACAAAATATATGACTATTAGGATTTCAAGATAATATGTATCTTTGACTGTCCTAAGCCAGGTTTTAATATAAAATAAAGACGGACTTTACTTAAAGATCATATTCATACGTCAACCAATAAGTTAAATAAACAATTGGGCACCACAAAGCTACCCGCACGTTGGGAAACTAACTACTTTTTTTTAAGTTTACACTGTCATTTTGCATTTTTTTGCATATATTTTTATAAGTTAATCGCAAGTACGAACTGTTGTGTGTTTAATAGGCCCCTTGGCTAAAAATACATACTTTATGCTAATACCTGATTTTGTAAAATTCTATCTTTATAATTGAGAATAATAAGTGCAATATATTTACTGTTAAATAACTTACTAAATCCATACGTGGTTAGAGAAAGTTCCGAAATCTCTATATTTTAATTTAAAAGTAATTATGGTTTGGTAAAAAATAATTCATAGTTATTCATATCAGTCATTAAGCTATTATTACATTTAATAATATTATGGATAAAGACATAAGCCTCTAAACGTTTTCAATTAATTAATCAATTTGTTACTGTAGTTGTAGTGAGTAAAATCTAAGAATCCGTATTCTAGCACTAATTTAGTTAGCGGTGTACAAATTAGTACTACGAATTCGCAAAACCCTTTAACAGAAACTCCAATTAACTTCTTGTAGCGATAGTTAGGATAAATTGTTACAACTAGAAACAATTCCTCCTAACTTTATTACATTCGTATTTCAAATAACCAATAGAATGAAAGGTCTAAATTTGGAAATTAATTTATTTCTATACACAAAGATGTAAACGTAGAAGCGATATAATTAATTGTTAAACTTTCCAAATTAGCAAATCATCAACAAGTTTAATTAAATTGAAGGCTGATTTTTCAATCGACAGAAACAAAATATCCATTAAATAAATTATAACCTGACTAAATACGAGGCAACAATTAACAACTTTATACGTCCAACTGTGATTTTTAATTCGTTTGAATTGTACTTAATCATAGGAATAAATTTTATCCAACGAATGAGATATCAGCCTCAATTAATCACGAATCATGGCGCGTTACTTCAATAATGTATTAAGAGAATATTTTAAAATACTAAGGAAAACTTTAATTACCTAGAATTTCTATAACGAAAATATCTGCACCAGCTGGATTATTGTTTTTTATATATATATTTTACAAGAAATATACTCCGTGTTTGTAAAAGATTTTACTTCTAAAATACTTTTCTTATATTTATCTAGTACCTTGCAACCAAACACAGTTTAATTCATTTCAATGATGCCGCTAAAGACTCCGAATTAATTACGTACTCTCAATGGAACACATTAAAACACTCAAAGCATTTAAACACCAAAACGGCCTAACATGAACGATGCGCCATAATGACTTGGAAATGAGGGAAACTGCAATTATCGCCGATGTTTACGAGACCACCAGAATGTGACTAAATTAAGTGGTCGCGACTATAGTGAAACATTACTGCAGTGACGTAAAATAACGCCTAGTAGCCCCCGAGCGCAGCCTTATGTTACAATAAGCTTGACCTAGAAAAAATTTAACTCGTTAAACAAAACATTCGGTAATGGTACAGAGCTCGTAAAAATTTACATGTGTTTAAAAAATAATTGTCGGGCACGTTTTAGTTAGTTTTTATACGTTAATTGTTTTTATTTGAGAAGTGACCGTCGGGTACTCAAACGTATATTTACAACTTTATGTAGTTATATAATATGCCCAGCATCATCACCATCAGCCCGTTGCAGTCCACTGCTGTACATAGGCTTCTCCCAAAGTACGCAACAGAGCCCGGTGTGCTGCTTTATGCATCCAGTCGATGTCGGCCCTCTTGTGAAAGTCGTCCCGCCATATGGCCCAAGGGCCTCCCACGCTACGTTTGCCAAGATATATACCCATAAATGAGGGAAATTTACTTGATATTATGCTAAAGATTGCCTACACAAAAAAATAGCAGAAAGCCGAATCGTAGTTTAAACCGTAAGTAAACTTATATTACAACAAATAAGCTTTATACATCTTAGAGCAAATAACAAGTCGTAAGACATTGTAAACTGGAACTCAGAAAAAGTTCTCAAGAAATTGGTTCGCAGGAACATTTGAGTCACCGCCATAAACAGTCGTTCAGTATTGTCTCGAAGGATATCGATGATAATTCCTGTTTATATCCAATACCAGAAAGGGAACATGGGGCTGATAAACGCCGCTGCCGCAGTAAACGACACGTACACCACTACTACGAGATTTACCTAAATTCTATCGGATTAATAGATATCATTTGCGTATCACAAATCCGATCATCGAATATTTTCTGGTTATATAAATGTAAAGCGTAGAAAAATGGACTATTTTTTTATACTGGGATCTTTTATGGGACAATTCGCACGTCTTTCTACAAGAAAAAACTTAGGACGTCCTCAGACTAGCCATGAAACCAAAAAGCACGTGCTGCAGCCGCGCGGCTAATTTGAAGGCGCCTTAAGACGTTTTGAGCATAATTAAACTCATGAGAAGAAAATACTGACAAACTAAGCTTCAATGACATTCAATTTAAGTGGCATGCTTAGAGATTGAACAAGCACCTGTAATAGTCAAACACCATAAACATAATTGTATATCTGAGTAAGGAAAACGAACACGAAACACATCACAAGATTAATGAAAGTAGAGTGAAGGATTAATGAATGAGCATAAAATAATTCCGGTTATATATCCAGAGTGGATTATAAAATGTATTTATTTTACATAAGTATAAGTAATTTTACAACTTGAACTTAGTGCGCGCGACTATTGATTGTACAATGATAAATCCTTTGTGAAACAGAGAATACAAAGAGATGACATCTGATTAAAGAAGAAATACAGATACTTATTAGAAAAAGGTCCCTCAGTCGACGAAAATCTGAGTTTAACCGTAGTAAGAGTTTATGTATTGACGACGCCAATGCGATGTGCTTTCTAACGATCTCCATTATGACCCTCGATTGACACTATCCTTTTTACCACTACCAATACGTGTTCTAAATACCAATACAAACCAGTTTCGCAGTGAAATTTGTACAATATAATTGAAAGACAATATTAGTCCGACCATGTTTATTTAGCAATCTTGAGTAGGAACGTGTGTTAATACATAAACCTTGTTATTTAGTTAACACTGTTATAACAATGAATGGGATTGGTGAGTTTATACAAGTTATTACATACGAATTGGGCCAAATTTCAAGATGTTTAGTTACAAATATAAAACATGCTTAAATCGTGTACGTATTTAACACTGATTTTACATAATCAATGTAACTTTGCGGCTTCTTAGTAACGAGTTATAGGCTAACATAATAACCGAATTATTAGTAAGGTATATTTATGTCCGAAATACATTAATAATGAACAAAGCAAACACACTTGGTTGCACACTAACGGCTTCTGCCTTTAACGGACTAACTTAGAGCATTGACCAAGAAACACTACAAATAAATGCGCAAGGCAGAGTTGAGGTTTGAGATGAATGGCGAAACTTTGTATTGCGTGCCGCTAAGCGATATGACTGACCACGACTGTTTTGCTAAGAGCATCCAACTAACCGTTGTGGAGATTTAGTTAATGAACTCTGTTTTGATACAAAGAAACTGGTTAAATAAGAGTGAAATGGTACACTTTACAACCCACTACAAGTGAATGATATTAATCAGCGTTTTAACTAAACATTTACTTGTTATTCTCATACTTATTTTACCAATGTATGTTATATTTGTGCTTATATTATCATAGAATTTGTGTCGTGGAGACAAAGCATTGTTAAGGTCAATTGATTGTTGAAGTTAGATGGAGTATTATTGTTATTATATACACTAAAGAGACTAGGGATTAGTTCTTATTAAACTACTATGAATTATTATCTCACCCCTATTTAGACATATAAGACCCTAACCTTAATAAATAATGAAAAATTTAAATCTTAATTTTCTCAAAGAATTTTATTCATCCTAAAAAGGAAAGCAATTTATCCCCTAAACCGTCGCACTTGCGCAAGACAGTGACAGAGTTAGCTTGTAACACGTAAAAAAACATCTATTGCGGCCACGAAGGACGTCACATCGAAGGCTGATACAGGTAATTTATTTTGGTAAGAAACTCCGCATTAATGTCAAGAGTAGGCAATTTATCTTGAGGTAATTCACGTAAAACGCTTATTGGCTGTCGTGACCCACGCGGAGATAACATGATTTATATCCGGCAAATAATAATATGGCTGAGCAGTTCAGTTATGCAAAGCGCCATTTTGTGAATTTTAATGAATATTAAATCCTTTAAAATACCTATACATATAAGATCTCTAAAGAATAACTTCAGTGAACTAGGATCCTTAAACTTATCTATAGCTTTAGTAACACGTAATTATTCTAGAACATTATATTCTGATCACAGTTACTAATAATTTCAAGCGTATTTACTTAATATTACTAACAATATTACGTAAATGGCTCATTATTTCTGGACTATAACGTAAACAGTACACGTCTAGAGTTATACATGTTTCCTAACTTTTCCGTACTATGACAGTACACAGAATTACTAAAAGCAACGTAAAAGGGAATATAGAAAACGCACTCACGTATAAAGAGATTTAAACAGACCATAAGCATTAATTCAATGGAAGCAAACAGAGGCAGGGAAATGACGCGTACGCTAATGGCCATGTCGGGCCCTGTCGCAAATATGCACTCGCAAGCCGCAATGCAGTGTGTCACATCGCACTGTTAAGTGCGGTGAACTGTAATGATTTAGATACATTGCACTGTCTACGTAATCTCAAGATGACAGCAGTTGAAGAGCTTAGTGCTATATAGTAGGAATTGTGGATGAATTTAGATACGATAATGTTTATGATATGATTTTGTTTTAATTAGAATTCTATTACACGTAAATCGTAGTAAAATTATTTTTCGGATTCTGTGAGCTCATTGTGCATAGATCGGACCGTCAACAGCTAAAAAAATTGTAAAATATTTTCGGACGACAAACACCTGTCTCCTTGTAACCATAAAGGTAGTCTTCGAAATGTTAGATGAAAATTTCTATATAATAAACCGCAACAAAATTCGTAAAATAATTTTATTTCAATGTCTAACATTCGCGTAAACATAAGAAATCAAATCGCAGTATGGAACGCAATAATGTGACTTTGGTATTCTTTAAAATAACTATAAAAGGTAAATTTTATAGATAAAATATTTGCAAAAGTAAAATAATTAATTTGGATTCACGTATTGAAAAAAATGATAACCATTTAATATCAACTCACTTTCTATAAGGGTAATTATTTCTTACCCATTAACTTATAACTTTTCATTATACATAACATGAAAACTGTGTTCTAAACTAATAACAAAATATAAAAGTACAGAACAACAGTCCATAACTGGCGGAATACACACAAACTCTGGGTTCTATTATTGAATTATCATTTTGGCGTGGCAATGTAGTCAACGGCATTACGTTCGTGAAATTGCATTTTGATTAACGGCATGTGCTTTGTGCTTGAATATCATTACCAACAGTTAGGACCTTAAAGATTAAATTTTGTTATTATAATACATTTATTAAATACAATAAGCTTCTGTAAGCAATATTTGTTTACATTTTGTGTATGTGTGTGTGTGTGAGGGCTCGCGCGTGCGTGCGTGTGTGGAGGGGGGGGCGCATGCGTGCGCGCGTGTGTGTGTTTAAATAAACACACACACACGTTTGAATATTTAGGTAAAGCCTAATGTATAACAATTAACAATATATTGTGTAAGTATTTTTCAAGCACGATTAAATTTAAACGAGGCGACTGGCGAGGGATAACCATCTCTCATTACCAATAGTACCATCACTTTAATTTTATTATGAGTTTAATAATATTTTGACGTAGTTGTTAGTACGTTGTACATTTAATTTGGAAACAAATTGCCATTAAACGATAATGGTTTAGCGAAATGTGAAAAATATTTTAGCTCATACATTTTATTCGTTGTGCTCACGTGGGCGAGATAAATATTTCTGAGAAAATAATATTATCTGCAACGATAACTTTTCATAAATTAATAAAACAAATAAAATTATATAACATACAGTAGAGAGATAAGTATTATACATTATAGGCATGCTTCTCTCGGAAAGCGAAGCGAATAAAATTTTATACCTTATGAAATATCAATAATTTTCCCCCAATTTTTTTTACCATCCCCTTTGGATTGGTGCCAAATATTTCACCTAAATTTACGCCAATAATAGGCCCCTTTGATTCACGATCACATTTTTTTCCATAATAAAACAATTTTTCCAGCGCTAAAAGCTTCTTGATTCTCTGCGAAATCGAAACGTGACTTTATTCTTTTAATATAGGGCGAAACCAATACGCCTTAAGCTTGGATAAAATGTGGTTTGAAAACGATCGTGTCGGAAATTAAGAGATGTGTGCTTTAGACAGCATCAAAGCGTGTTCCGCGGCGAAAGGTCACGATAATGATAGCTTTACTTAAAACTAATTTTGTGAATATGCAAAAGAAACAGTGTAAGTCAGGACTTATTTATGTGAAACCATAAATAACGGTTTACCATTTATGCGAGTTTGAGCTCACTCTTCCCATTATCGAAGATAGTAAAAACGCAATAAACAAACTTTATGAATACGTAAGAGGTGTTTTAAACATTGCTGACTCCATTTACATAAGCCTCGTATGCGTAAATGTAGGCGCAATCTCGCTTTTGTTTTACTTTCGTCGAGTCTTGTAATTTAGCGCGAATCGCCGCGAGATGTATTATTGACGAGTTTAACACGGATTAAATAACATTTGGTTATAAATAAAGATTCTATTCTTAGAAGACTAAGAGTGGAATTCGAATTTCATAGCAACAATCTCTCTCTACCGACTATTATAGTACATCTAGACTTTTGCTTGTCGAATTTAAATTTGAATATACGTGCTGGTTGGTCTTGCAGTTTAAATTTTATTAGATTTGAATTGAAACTTACAACATACTTTAATTAAATATTACTGTCGGCACTAACTATACAACATACATACAAAATAAAGACCAATTTTGACTATACTGAAACAGATTATGAAATAAAGAATCTTTAAAATATAATTATAATCAACCAGGTGTTGCTTGTGGTTTCTCCCGCGTGCAAAGCCTTTCCCGCTATAACAGTCACTTTCGCGATGAATGGCGCCATTTGCACTACGCCAGGGCTATTAATTTAAAAATCAGATGAAGAAAGCAATTATCTCTTATCAGGGAAACCACTTGGATGAAAGTAGCCTATGTGTTACATGTAAGTCTATTCGTGTGCTAAATTTCATTCAAATTCGTTTAGTTGTTTCTGCGTTTCCTTTTATAAACATCAGAAAATTTTGTCAAAATTTCTCATTTATAATATTACTAGGATTGTAGAGTTTTATTACTCTAATTTAGTATTTTTTATTACTTTTCTTTCAATGTTCATACACGGGGTTCTACAGGTTTAGTATACATTTAGGTATAGATAAGAACAATATTTCTAATTACTTGATATGAAAAACATCGTGCTTACGATGTTGCTCATAAAATGCGTTTTTTTACATATCTATATCACAATATAATGTGGGTATAGTTTATATAAATGTTCCACACGTGATGCAAAACTTAACAGTTCAGTTATCTCGCTCAAAACGAAGAGTATTGAAAGCAGAAAATTGTCGATATCATTGCATCGACATTTCCATACGTTGAATACTGAGAGTACTAAATGCGTAGGGTTGCCGAATTCTTTATAACATTTCAAATTAATGCCAGTAATTTATTGGATTACAATAGCGTGTAATAATACCAGCTCTTTATTATACTGTCCCACTGCTGGGCACGGACCTTTTCTACTACTGAAAGGGTTAAGGCGTTAGTTCAATAAGATGGCCATGGTTCATCACAGTTTTATGAAAGCTTTTGATTATAATATTATTTTGTGGTATCTTCTCGATATAATATCAAAGATTTGTTTAACTATATTAGCTTATGTTCTGATAAGTGTTACCTATTAATTAGTAAGTCAGTTCTCCGACATTTATTTTCTAACCAAAAAATTGCCTGTAATCCTTAGAAGCTGATACCTTGTCAAAACCGAGAAGTAATGGAAAACAATAAAAGATTGTACGTTTCTACAAGGGTTTATGGTGTTAATAAATGCAAACTACTGACCAACGCGCTCAGGACAGTAACTTGCATTACATGATACGATGCGAGTGACTATACAGCATAAATTGACTAAGAAGTCCCACTGCATAAACCAACTCATTTAAATTAGTCTGAATATTGTTAAGTCTTGTTAATAACACTAGGATCATATTCCCGACATTAAAGTATAATCATAAACGTCAACCACATCGTACGAACGATACATTATAAATTAACGTCAAACGACACAGAGTTTTCACAAAACGTTTCAACTCTTTGTAATACATAATATATCGTCCAAGTGTCAGCCCTCGCAAGCCGCAGACAGGTATTGCGGGCCGGAGCAATTAACTTTTCAGATGGATCTTTCACAAGGCACGGAATCGAGCAACAGCAATACACTTCAATGTTGCTGTTCAGCTGTAGTTGAATGTTGACGATTTGCTGCGGATCTGAAACTGCGTAATTAGCAATTAATGTTTAGTAGGGCGAGAAGGGTGAGATTTGGTCACTTAATTTTTGATTAGGTTGGAAATATGGAGCGTTATTACATGTAAAGCAACACACATATTTTGTCAGCTTGTTGCGAAGAAAATTCTACTAATAGTAGTAGAGCGAAAATGATAATTGCTTCAGCAACTTCAGAAATATAAGTTAATTAGTAAGGTAATATTTTGGCAACAAGTTGATAGTATCTACGTGAAGCCAAATAATATTTAATTTTCAAATAAATGAAATTTACTATTTTAAATAAATCTCTACTGCGTTTGTGAACGTAAAATGTTTAACTTTTCTAATGAGTTTTCTTCTGGTTCAACACCCTCAAAATAATATTTCGTTTTATAATTTTGATTTAGAAACAACGAATACAAATTATGTTATTTATAAATTATACCTAATTACGCGGTCACGTCGATGCAATAATGCGACCACTTCGAGAACTTCCTTTAACAAACGGAAAATGAATCTCCCAAATCTCCGAATCATCGATGAAAATATTCCAAAAAAAACGTTGAAAAAAAAATTAAAAAAAGAACAAACACATGCATTGAGAACCTCCTCCTTAAAAATCATTTAAAGTATTCACGAGCAACAATCATACACGTTAACAGTTTCATTACTCTAAATCATTTTGTATTTAAATAATATATTCTCCAGTCCTTTAAAACTAATAAATTATTTATGTAATTTATAATGAAATATTATCATTCTGTATTTTTGCAAACTTCAACGTAGTTTTATCTTCGAAATTATTATAATTATTTGTTTCATCACGGGAATTGTAATTTTGGTAGAATTTTATATAATTTTTTGTACATACCAACATTATAAGTAATATTCAAAGTTATTTATGAGTAGGATTCGGTTTATTCATTAAGTATATTTTTTTGGAATATAAAGAGGAAAAAAGTTGTCTATCGAAAAGAGGTAGTGATAATTGCTTGAACATAAAAAAATAACTTCCAATAGGTATTTGATATTACTATATTTTAAACCATAGAGAAAGACAGATCTGAACGTAGCGAATAGATTTTTTTATACTTGCACGGCAACGTCACCTCAACTGTACCTTATAGAAACTGGAATTGGGTCCAATGTCGACTGACAAGAGATGATTACCCCTCTACTATCAACAAAGCGGCGATAGCCTAGTTGGGTGTGGAACGGACTGCCGAGACGAATGTCCGCAGGTTCAAATGCCAAGGGCACACACCTCTGACTTTTCTAAAATCATGTGTGTATTCTTTGTGAATTTATCGTTCGCTTTAACGGTGAAGGAAAACATAGTGAGGAAACCTGCACATCTGAGAAGTTCTCTATAGGAATCTTCGAAGGTGTGTGAAGTCTACCAATCCGCACTATACCAGCGTGGTGGACTAAGGCCTAATCCCTCTCAGTAGTAGAGGAGGCCCGTGCTCAGCAGTGGGCAAGTATATAATACAGGGCTGCTATTATTATTATTAATGAACAAAATTACGCTAGGCTATTGGAATCGGATATACATAGGCTGATCCCGAAACGTGACACACTTACCACTATGGCGGGTTTTAACACCTTGTGTACCGTATTCGCTATCCGGGCGGATATAAAATTTATCCTACCATGAGCAAATATGTAGTATGTAAACAAATAATATACAAATCAAACAATTTGTATAGTACTCAGCGTAATTTTAAGTTTAAGAAAAGGCTTATATTTAGATTTTCTATCCATTTATTTACATAGATTTCAAATAAAAGGACGGGTCAGCAAAAAAATATAAAATATATTACAATAACTATAATATGTTTGCCAAAGTGCTTCATTTATTCCAATAACATTACTTCATGTAGAAGTGTATGTAACAAAAATCTCATTTTTTATAAACCTTTTAACAGAATATTGTTATAAGAATATTATTATTTCGGTTTAATTTTATTTTAAAAACTAAAATAAAGAGTAAAATCCAAACTCTTTTCTAGATTATTCTGCTGAGTAAGTCAGATCTCATTTCATGAAATTGTATTATTTCCATCGTTAATGAGAACTTGTAGTGATTGCGCTCTAACCGAGACCGAACAATGAAAACAAAATATTTTCTGGTTTTAAACGAGGGATCGCCTTAACGAGTCTTTATCCTAGAGAAATATTATGTTGCAATATTCTTCTTATTTATATTTATTGCAATACTGAGGTGTAGCCGTTATAAAATTAACTTTAATAAGTTATTGTTTCTCATTATTTATACTAAGTTGCAGTTCGATCCGCGTAAATAACTTTTCTCGGTATAAGAGTCTAATTGAATGTTCTGAATTGTTCGTTTCACTTGTATTTGTTGTTTATGTTATGTTTGTATACGTACGTGTTTTATTTTATCTTTACTTGCGTAATACACCTACTTAGTGTCCGTACGTCACCCAGGGTGCCTCATTGAAAATCAGCGCTGCGGTATCAGACTGGTACTGCAGCAAGAAGCTGAATGAGGGTTCCCATTGTTGGCACAATAGGTATAATATATTTAATTTAAATTTTATGTTTTTATTCTTTATTTGTTACTATGTGCACGTTATACTGTTTGTG